>NC_068421.1:22683840-22966340 GCF_023373465.1 Oncorhynchus keta
CCTCCTCCCTCCTCCCTCCTGCTCTTCCTATTCTCCTTTTCATTAAATAGCTCTCTCTTTCTCTCCTACCCACCTCTTTCTTTCTTCTTCTCCTGTTTTGTACTTTCTCCTTCTCTCCTTCCCTCAGATCATCCCCATCTGCAGTTTCTCTCCTCTACATACCTCCGACCCGACTGTCTCTCCTACCCCCTCTCCCCTCCTCCCACTCTGTTTCTTCCTCCTCTCTTTCTCACTCACCCCCTCTATTGATCACTCTTAGTGTTGTGGCAGTGTAACGCCACTCAGTGAGCTTGTGTGTGTGTTTGTGTGTGTTGGGCCCATAGAGAATGATAGAGGACTCGTCTTTGTATTTGTCCCATTAAGGCATCTCTTAGTGCACGGGCAGTGCCATTGAGGCCATCTCCACTTTGAAGTAGTCCATTTTCTTCTTCTATGACTTCTAAGAGTTGGTAAACAAACTTAAATGGTGCACACTGCCACCTAGAGTGTGTTGTTTGAAAATATAAAGCCAAGGTTGGCGATTTACTGCCACCTGCAGTTTCCTGAGTATAGTTCATTGGCTGATCCCTCCTTGTGACCCAGATGGAATTATGTGATCCTTCCTTAACCCATAGGAAGTCCCACCCAGTTGACTACTTCAAAATAGTGAAAGTCTTAAATGGTGCTGCCCATGCTAAAATAGGCTTTTGGGCACTAGAGTCCTCTATCATTCTCTATGGTTTGGTGTTTGTGCTAACTGACTGCTCTCAGTCTCTCTATAGGGGCCCCTCCACCACTGCATCAGAGGGGCTTTATATGGTGATAATGAGGATGAGCATGTTTGTGTTTGTATGTGTGTCCCATAATCTTTTTAGTAATAAGCCATTTGAGGATAGAGGAAGTGATTTATGCATGGCGTGGGTTACGTGGGATTGGAATTAGGGCTGGAATGGAATGGTCATTACATTCCCAGAGAGAGGGATTTTTGCTTGGTGTTTGGACTGATGGCGGCAATATTGGGGAAATTTGAAATGCATTTCAGTATGTTGGATGAGACACAGTGTCTGAACACATATGAGAAATACTGTGTGGGTTTGTGTCAGTCTTTCGTTCGATGGAAAAATAAAGGAATGAAAATACAGATTAAATATTGGTGCTATCTGGCCCAGTCTGTCTACTCTCTGGTGCTTAGGGAGTTGGAGGGATGAAGGGGTACCACAGGCTCAGGGCTGGAACTGTATACTGGTTTGGGATTAGGCCTGGGGCTAAGGTCGTGGTTGGAGCTCTACCTTGGTATATGGCCTGGGTTTGTGGGTAAGAAATTGAGGCCCTGTCTGTGTCAGGTCCTGCCACACTCCCCCTTCTTTCCCTCCTCTTCCTCTTCTCTCCTGGTCCCTTCACATCTTCTTCTCTCCTGATCCCTCCTCTTCCTCTTCTCTCCTCGTCCCTCCTCTTTCTCTACTCTACTGGTCCCTCCTCTTCCTCTTCTCTCCTGGTCCCTCCTCTTCCTCTTCTCTCCTGGTCCCTCCTCTTTCTCTACTCTACTGGTCTCTCCTCTTCCTATTCTCTCCTGATCCCTCCTCTTCCTCTACTCTACTGGTCTCTCCTCTTCCTCTTCTCTCCTGGTCCCTCCTCTTTCTCTTCTCTCCTGGTCCCTCCTCTTTCTCTACTCTACTGGTCTCTCCTCTTCCTCTTCTCTCCTGATCCCTCCTCTTTCTCTACTCTACTGGTCTCTCCTCTTCCCCTTCTCTCCTCGTCCCTCCTCTTCCTCTTCTCTCCTCGTCCCTCCTCTTCCTCTTCTCTCCTGATCCCTCCTCTTTCTCTACTCTACTGGTCTCTCCTCTTCCCCTTCTATTCTTGTCGATCCTCCCCCTTCTATTCTTGTCCCTCCTCTTCCTCTACTCTACTGGTCTCTCCTCTTCCCCTTCTCTTCTTGTCCCTCCTCCCCCTTCTCTTTCCCTCCTCTTCCTCTACTCTCCTCGTCCCTCCTCTTCCTCTTCTCTCCTCGTCCCTCCTCTTCCTCTTCTCTCCTGATCCCTCCTCTTTCTCTACTCTACTGGTCTCTCCTCTCCCCCTTCTATTCTTGTCACTCCTCCCCCTTCTCTTTACCTCCTCTTTCTCTACTCTACTGGTCTCTCCTCTTCCCCTTCTATTCTTGTCCCTCCTCCCCCTTCTCTTTCCCTCCTCTTCCTCTACTCTACTGGTCTCTCCTCTTCCCCTTCTCTTCTTGTCCCTCCTCCCCATTCTCTTTCCCTCCTCTTCCTCTTTCACTTCGCTTCTGGTCCCTTCGCTTCCTCCTCTCTCCTTGGCCCTCCTTTTCTTCTTCTCTACTGGTCTCTCCTCTTCCCCTTCTATTCTTGTCCCTCCTCCCTCTTCTCTTTTCCTCCTCTTCCTCTTCTCTCCTGATCCCTCCTCTTTCTCTACTCTACTGGTCCCTCCTCTTCCTCTACTCTACTGGTCTCTCCTCTTCCCCTTCTATTCTTGTCCCTCCTCTTTCTCTACTCCACTGGTCTCTCCTCTTCCCCTTCTCTTCTTGCCCCTCCTCCCCCTCCCCCCCCTCTTTCCCTCCTCTTTCACTTCTCTTCTGGTCCCTTCGCTTCCTCCTCTCTCCTTGTCCCTCCTTTTCTTCTTCTCTACTGGTCCCTCCTCTTTCTCTACTCTACTGGTCCCTCCTCTTTCTCTACTCTTCTGGTCCCTCCTTTTCTTCATCTCTTCTTGTCCCTCCTCCCCCTTCTCTTTCCCTCCTCTTCCTCTACTCTACTGGTCTCTCCTCTTCCTCTTCTCTCCTCGTCCCTCCTCGTCCTCTACTCTACTGGTCTCTCGTCTTCCTCTTCTCTCCTGGTCCCTCCTCTTCCTCTTCTCTCCTCATCCCTCCTCTTCCTCTACTCTACTGGTCTCTCCTCTTCCCCTTCTATTCTTGTACCTCCTCCCCCTTCTCTTTCGCTCCTCTTCCTCTACTCTACTGGTCTCTCCTCTTCCCCTTCTATTCTTGTCCCTCCTCCCCCTTCTCTTTCCCTCCTCTTCCTCTTCTCTCCTGATCCCTCCTCTTTCTCTACTCTACTGATCTCTCCTCTTCCCCTTCTCTTCTTGTCCCTCCTCCCCCTTCTCTTTCCCTCCTCTTTCACTTCTCTTCTGGTCCCTTCGCATCCTCCTCTCTCCTTGTCCCTCCTTTTCTTCTTCTCTACTGGTCCCTCCTCTTTCTCTACTCTACTGGTCTCTCCTCTTCCCCTTCTCTCCTGGTCCCTCCTCTTTCTCTACTCTACTGGTCCCTCCTCTTCCTGTACTCTACTTGTCTCTCCTCTTCCCCTTCTATTCTTGTCCCTCCTCTTCCTCTACTCTACTGATCTCTCCTCTTCCCCTTCTCTTCTTGTCCCTCCTCCCCCTTCTCTTTCCCTCCTCTTCCTCTACTCTACTGGTCTCTCCTCTTCCCCTTCTCTTCTTGTCCCTCCTCCCCCTTCTCTTTCCCTCCTCTTTCACTTCTCTTCTGGTCCCTTCGCTCCCTCCTCTCTCCTTCTCCCTCCTTTTCTTCTTCTCTACTGGTCCCTCCTCTTTCTGTACTCTACTGGGCCCTCCTCTGCCTCCTCTCTCCTTGTCCCTCCTTTTCTTCTTCTCTACTGGTCCCTCCTCTTTCTCTACTCTACTGGTCCCTCCTCTTCCTCCTCTCTCCTTGTCCCTCCTTTTCTTCTTCTCTACTGGTCCATCCTCTTTCTCTACTCTACTGGTCCCTCCTCTTTCTCTACTCTACTGGTCTCTCCTCTTCCCCTTCTCTTCTTGCCCCTCCTCCCCCTTGTCTTTCCCTCCTCTTTCTCTACTCTACTGGTCCCTCCTATTTCTCTACTCTTCTGGTCCCTCCTTTTCTTCTTCTCTTCTTGTCCCTCCTCCCCCTTCTCTTTCCCTGCTCTTCCTCTACTCTACTGGTCTCTCTTCTTCCTCTTCTCTCCTGGTCCCTCCTCTTCTCTCCTCATCCCTCCTCTTCCTCTTCTCTCCTGATCCCTCCTCTTTCTCTACTCTACTGGTCTCTCCTCTTCCCCTTCTATTCTTGTCCCTCCTCCTCCTTCTCTTTCCCTCCTCTTCCTCTACTCTACTGGTCTGTCCTCTTCCCCTTCTCTTCTTGTCCCTCCTCCCCCTTCTCTTTCCCTCCTCTTTCACTTCTCTTCTGGTCCCTTCGCTTCCTCCTCTCTCCTTGTCCCTCCTTTTCTTCTTCTCTACTGGTCCCTCCTCTTTCTCTACTCTACTGGTCTCTCCTCTTCCCCTTCTCTTCTTGTCCCTCCTTCCCCTTCTCTTTCCCTCCTCTTTCACTTCTCTTCTGGTCCCTTCGCTTCCTCCTCTCTCCTTGTCCCTCCTTTTCTTCTACTCTACTTGTCCCTCCTCTTCCTCTACTCTACTTGTCTCTCCTTCCCCTTATCTTTCCCTCCTCTTTCTCTACTCTACTGGGCCCTCCTCTGCCTCCTCTCTCCTTGTCCCTCCTTTTCTTCTTCTCTACTGGTCCCTCCTCTTTCTCTACTCTACTGGTC
Organism: Oncorhynchus keta; assembly: GCF_023373465.1. Taxonomy (NCBI): domain Eukaryota; kingdom Metazoa; phylum Chordata; class Actinopteri; order Salmoniformes; family Salmonidae; genus Oncorhynchus; species Oncorhynchus keta. The sequence continues at coordinate 22,688,334 of NC_068421.1, forward strand.
CCTCCTCTTCCTCCTCTCTCCTTGTCCCTCCTTTTCTTCTTCTCTCCTCGTCCCTCCTCTTCCTCTTCTCTCCTGATCCCTCCTCTTTCTCTACTCTACTGGTCTCTCCTCTCCCCCTTCTATTCTTGTCACTCCTCCCCCTTCTCTTTACCTCCTCTTTCTCTACTCTACTGGTCTCTCCTCTTCCCCTTCTATTCTTGTCCCTCCTCCCCCTTCTCTTTCCCTCCTCTTCCTCTACTCTACTGGTCTCTCCTCTTCCCCTTCTCTTCTTGTCCCTCCTCCCCATTCTCTTTCCCTCCTCTTCCTCTTTCACTTCGCTTCTGGTCCCTTCGCTTCCTCCTCTCTCCTTGGCCCTCCTTTTCTTCTTCTCTACTGGTCTCTCCTCTTCCCCTTCTATTCTTGTCCCTCCTCCCTCTTCTCTTTTCCTCCTCTTCCTCTTCTCTCCTGATCCCTCCTCTTTCTCTACTCTACTGGTCCCTCCTCTTCCTCTACTCTACTGGTCTCTCCTCTTCCCCTTCTATTCTTGTCCCTCCTCTTTCTCTACTCCACTGGTCTCTCCTCTTCCCCTTCTCTTCTTGCCCCTCCTCCCCCTCCCCCCCCTCTTTCCCTCCTCTTTCACTTCTCTTCTGGTCCCTTCGCTTCCTCCTCTCTCCTTGTCCCTCCTTTTCTTCTTCTCTACTGGTCCCTCCTCTTTCTCTACTCTACTGGTCCCTCCTCTTTCTCTACTCTTCTGGTCCCTCCTTTTCTTCATCTCTTCTTGTCCCTCCTCCCCCTTCTCTTTCCCTCCTGTTCCTCTACTCTACTGGTCTCTCCTCTTCCTCTTCTCTCCTCGTCCCTCCTCGTCCTCTACTCTACTGGTCTCTCGTCTTCCTCTTCTCTCCTGGTCCCTCCTCTTCCTCTTCTCTCCTCATCCCTCCTCTTCCTCTACTCTACTGGTCTCTCCTCTTCCCCTTCTATTCTTGTACCTCCTCCCCCTTCTCTTTCGCTCCTCTTCCTCTACTCTACTGGTCTCTCCTCTTCCCCTTCTATTCTTGTCCCTCCTCCCCCTTCTCTTTCCCTCCTCTTCCTCTTCTCTCCTGATCCCTCCTCTTTCTCTACTCTACTGATCTCTCCTCTTCCCCTTCTCTTCTTGTCCCTCCTCCCCTTCTCTTTCCCTCCTCTTTCACTTCTCTTCTGGTCCCTTCGCATCCTCCTCTCTCCTTGTCCCTCCTTTTCTTCTTCTCTACTGGTCCCTCCTCTTTCTCTACTCTACTGGTCTCTCCTCTTCCCCTTCTCTCCTGGTCCCTCCTCTTTCTCTACTCTACTGGTCCCTCCTCTTCCTGTACTCTACTTGTCTCTCCTCTTCCCCTTCTATTCTTGTCCCTCCTCTTCCTCTACTCTACTGATCTCTCCTCTTCCCCTTCTCTTCTTGTCCCTCCTCCCCTTCTCTTTCCCTCCTCTTCCTCTACTCTACTGGTCTCTCCTCTTCCCCTTCTCTTCTTGTCCCTCCTCCCCCTTCTCTTTCCCTCCTCTTTCACTTCTCTTCTGGTCCCTTCGCTTCCTCCTCTCTCCTTCTCCCTCCTTTTCTTCTTCTCTACTGGTCCCTCCTCTTTCTGTACTCTACTGGGCCCTCCTCTGCCTCCTCTCTCCTTGTCCCTCCTTTTCTTCTTCTCTACTGGTCCCTCCTCTTTCTCTACTCTACTGGTCCCTCCTCTTCCTCCTCTCTCCTTGTCCCTCCTTTTCTTCTTCTCTACTGGTCCATCCTCTTTCTCTACTCTACTGGTCCCTCCTCTTTCTCTACTCTACTGGTCTCTCCTCTTCCCCTTCTCTTCTTGCCCCTCCTCCCCCTTGTCTTTCCCTCCTCTTTCTCTACTCTACTGGTCCCTCCTATTTCTCTACTCTTCTGGTCCCTCCTTTTCTTCTTCTCTTCTTGTCCCTCCTCCCCCTTCTCTTTCCCTGCTCTTCCTCTACTCTACTGGTCTCTCTTCTTCCTCTTCTCTCCTGGTCCCTCCTCTTCTCTCCTCATCCCTCCTCTTCCTCTTCTCTCCTGATCCCCCTCTTTCTCTACTCTACTGGTCTCTCCTCTTCCCCTTCTATTCTTGTCCCTCCTCCTCCTTCTCTTTCCCTCCTCTTCCTCTACTCTACTGGTCTGTCCTCTTCCCCTTCTCTTCTTGTCCCTCCTCCCCTTCTCTTTCCCTCCTCTTTCACTTCTCTTCTGGTCCCTTCGCTTCCTCCTCTCTCCTTGTCCCTCCTTTTCTTCTTCTCTACTGGTCCCTCCTCTTTCTCTACTCTACTGGTCTCTCCTCTTCCCCTTCTCTTCTTGTCCCTCCTTCCCCTTCTCTTTCCCTCCTCTTTCACTTCTCTTCTGGTCCCTTCGCTTCCTCCTCTCTCCTTGTCCCTCCTTTTCTTCTACTCTACTTGTCCCTCCTCTTCCTCTACTCTACTTGTCTCTCCTTCCCCTTATCTTTCCCTCCTCTTTCTCTACTCTACTGGTCTCTCCTCTTCCTCCTCTCTCCTTGTCCCTCCTTTTCTTCTTCTCTACTGGTCTCTCCTCTTTCTCTACTCTACTGGTCTCTCCTCTTCCCCTTCTCTCCTGGTCCCTCCTCTTTCTCTCCTCTACTGGTCCCTCCTCTTCCTCTACTCTACGTGTCTCTCCTCTTCCCCTTCTATTCTTCTCCCTCCTCTTCCTCTACTCTACTGGTCTCTCCTCTTCCCCTTCTCTTCTTGTCCCTCCTCCCCCTTCTCTTTCCCTCCTCTTCCTCTACTCTACTTGTCTCTCCTCTTCCCCTTCTCTTCTTGTCCCTCCTCCCCCTTCTCTTTCCCTCCTCTTTCACTTCTCTTCTGGTCCCTTCTCTTTTCCTCCTCTCTCCTTGTCACTCCTTTTCTTCTTCTATACTGGTCCCTCCTCTTTCTCTACTCTACTGGTCCCTCCTCTTCCTCTACTCTACTGGTCTCTCCTCTTCCCCTTCTATTCTTGCCCCTCCTCTTTCTCTACTCTACTGGTCTTTCCTCTTCCCCTTCTCTTCTTGCCCCTCCTCCCCCTTCTCTTTCCCTCCTCTTCCACTTCTCTTCTGTTCCCTTCGCTTCCTCCTCTCTCCTTGTCCCTCCTCTTTCTCTACTCTACTGGTCCCTCCTCTTTCTCTACTCTTCTGGTCCCTCCTTTTCTTCTTATCTTCTTGTCCCTCCTCCCCCTTTTCTTTCCCTCCTCTTCCTCTTCTCTCCTGGTCCCTCCTCTTCCTCTTCTCTCCTCATCCCTCCTCTTCCTCTACTCTACTGGTCTCTCCTCTTCCCCTTCTATTCTTGTCCCTCCTCCCCCTTCTCTTTCCCTCCTCTTCCTCTACTCTACTGGTCTCTCCTCTTCCCCTTCTCTTCTTGTCCCTCCTCCTCCTTCTCTTTCCCTCCTCTTCCTCTACTCTACTGGTCTCTCCTCTTCCCCTTCTCTTTCCCTCCTCTTTCACTTCTCTTCTGGTCCCTTCGCTTCCTCCTCTCTCCTTGTCCCTCCTTTTCTTCTTCTCTACTGGTCCCTCCTCTTTCTCTACTCTACTGGTCTCTCCTCTTCCCCTTCTCTCCTGGTCCCTCCTCTTTCTCTACTCTACTGGTCCCTCCTCTTCCTCTACTCTACTTGTCTCTCCTCTTCCCCTTCTATTCTTGTCCCTCCTCTTCCTCTACTCTACTGGTCTCTCCTCTTCCCCTTCTCTTCTTGTCCATCCTCCCCCTTCTCTTTCCCTCCTCTTCCTCTACTCTACTGGTCTCTCCTCTTCCCCTTCTATTCTTGTCCCTCCTCTTTCTCTACTCTACTGGTCTCTCCTCTTCCCCTTCTCTTCTTGTCCCTCCTCCCCCTTCTCTTTCCCTCCTCTTCCTCTACTCTACTGGTCTCTCCTCTTCCTCTTCTCACCTCGTCCCTCCTCGTCCTCTACTCTACTGGTCTCTCCTCTTCCCCTTCTATTCTTGTCCCTCCTCCCCCTCTCTTTCCCTCCTCTTCCTCTACTCTACTGGTCTCTCCTCTTCCCCTTCTATTCTTGTCCCTCCTCCCCCTTCTCTTTCCCTCCTCTTCCTCTACTCTACTGGTCTCTCCTCTTCCCCTTCTATTCTTGTCCCTCCTCCCCCTTCTCTTTCCCTCCTCTTCCTCTTCTCTCCTGATCCCTCCTCTTTCTCTACTCTACTGGTCTCTCCTCTTCCCCTTCTCTTCTTGTCCCTCCTCCCCCTCCTCTTTCACTTCTCTTCTGGTCCCTTCGCATCCTCCTCTCTCCTTGTCCCTCCTTTTCTTCTTCTCTACTGGTCCCTCCTCTTTCTCTACTCTACTGGTCTCTCCTCTTCCCCTTCTCTCCTGGTCCCTCCTCTTTCTCTACTCTACTGGTCCATCCTCTTCCTGTACTCTACTTGTCTCTCCTCTTCCCCTTCTATTCTTGTCCCTCCTCCTCCTTCTCTTTCCCTCCTCTTCCTCTACTCTACTGGTCTCTCCTCTTCCCCTTCTCTTCTTGTCCCTCCTCCCCCTTCTCTTTCCCTCCTCTTTCACTTCTCTTCTGGTCCCTTCTCTTTTCCTCCTCTCTCCTTATCACTCCTTTTCTTCTTCTCTACTGGTCCCTCCTCTTTCTCTACTCTACTGGTCCCTCCTCTTCCTCTACTCTACTGGTCTCTCCTCTTCCCCTTCCATTCTTGTCCCTCCTCTTTCTCTACTCTACTGGTCTCTCCTCTTCCCCTTCTCTTCTTGCCCCTCCTCCCCCTTCTCTTTCCCTCCTCTTTCACTTCTCTTCTGGTCCCTTCGCTTCCTCCTCTCTCCTTGTCCCTCCTTTTCTTCTTCTCTACTGGTCCCTCCTCTTTCTCTACTCTACTGGTCCCTCCTCTTTCTCTACTCTACTGGTCCCTCCTCTTTCTCTACTCTTCTGGTCCCTCCTTTTCTTCTCCTCTTCTTGTCCCTCCTCCCCCTTCTCTTTCCCTCCTCTTCCTCTACTCTACTGGTCTCTCCTCTTCCTCTTCTCTCCTGGTCCCTCCTCTTCCTCTTCTCTCCTCATCCCTCCTCTTCCTCTACTCTACTGGTCTCTCCTCTGCCCCTTCTATTCTTGTCCCTCCTCCCCCTCCTCTTTCCCTCCTCTCCCTCTACTCTACTGGTCTCTCCTCTTCCCCTTCTCTTCTTGTCCCTCCTCCCCCTTCTCTTTCCCTCCTCTTTCACTTCTGTTCTGGTACCTTCGCTTCCTCCTCTCTCCTTGTCCCTCCTTTTCTTCTTCCCTACTGGTCCCTCTTCTTTCTCTACTCTACTGGTCTCTCCTCTTCCCCTTCTCTCCTGGTCCCTCCTCTTTCTCTACTCTACTGGTCCCTCCTCTTCCTGTACTCTACTTGTCTCTCCTCTTCCCCTTCTATTCTTGTCCCTCCTCTTCCTCAACTCTACTGGTCTCTCCTCTTCCCCTTCTCTTCTTGTCCCTCCTCCCCCTTCTCTTTCCCTCCTCTTTCACTTCTCTTCTGGTCCCTTCGCTTCCTCCTCTCTCCTTGTCCCTCCTTTTCTTCTTCTCTACTGGTCCCTCCTCTTTCTCTACTCTACTGGTCCCTCCTCTTTCTCTACTCTTCTGGTCCCTCCTTTTCTTCTCCTCTTCTTGTCCCTCCTCCCCCTTCTCTTTCCCTCCTCTTCCTCTACTCTACTGGTCTCTCCTCTTCCTCTTCTCTCCTGGTCCCTCCTCTTCCTCTTCTCTCCTCATCCCTCCTCTTCCTCTACTCTACTGGTCTCTCCTCTTCCTCTTCTCTGCTCGTCCCTCCTCGTCCTCTACTCTACTGGTCTCTCGTCTTCCTCTTCTCTCCTGGTCCCTCCTCTTCCCCTTCTCTTCTTGTCCCTCCTCCCCCTTCTCTTTCCCTCCTCTTTCACTTCTGTTCTGGTACCTTCGCTTCCTCCTCTCTCCTTGTCCCTCCTTTTCTTCTTCCCTACTGGTCCCTCTTCTTTCTCTACTCTACTGGTCTCTCCTCTTCCCCTTCTCTCCTGGTCCCTCCTCTTTCTCTACTCTACTGGTCCCTCCTCTTCCTGTACTCTACTTGTCTCTCCTCTTCCCCTTCTATTCTTGTCCCTCCTCTTCCTCAACTCTACTGGTCTCTCCTCTTCCCCTTCTCTTCTTGTCCCTCCTCCCCTTCTCTTTCCCTCCTCTTTCACTTCTCTTCTGGTCCCTTCGCTTCCTCCTCTCTCCTTGTCCCTCCTTTTCTTCTTCTCTACTGGTCCCTCCTCTTTCTCTACTCTACTGGTCCCTCCTCTTTCTCTACTCTTCTGGTCCCTCCTTTTCTTCTCCTCTTCTTGTCCCTCCCCCCCTTCTCTTTCCCTCCTCTTCCTCTACTCTACTGGTCTCTCCTCTTCCTCTTCTCTCCTGGTCCCTCCTCTTCCTCTTCTCTCCTCATCCCTCCTCTTCCTCTACTCTACTGGTCTCTCCTCTTCCTCTTCTCTGCTCGTCCCTCCTCGTCCTCTACTCTACTGGTCTCTCGTCTTCCTCTTCTCTCCTGGTCCCTCCTCTTCCCCTTCTCTTCTTGTCCCTCCTCCCCCTTCTCTTTCCCTCCTCTTTCACTTCTCTTCTGGTCCCTTCTCTTTTCCTCCTCTCTCCTTATCACTCCTTTTCTTCTTCTCTACTGGTCCCTCCTCTTTCTCTACTCTACTGGTCCCTCCTCTTCCTCTACTCTACTGGTCTCTCCTCTTCCCCTTCCATTCTTGTCCCTCCTCTTTCTCTACTCTACTGGTCTCTCCTCTTCCCCTTCTCTTCTTGCCCCTCCTCCCCCTTCTCTTTCCCTCCTCTTTCACTTCTCTTCTGGTCCTTCGCTTCCTCCTCTCTCCTTGTCCCTCCTTTTCTTCTTCTCTACTGGTCCCTCCTCTTTCTCTACTCTACTGGTCCCTCCTCTTTCTCTACTCTACTGGTCCCTCCTCTTTCTCTACTCTTCTGGTCCCTCCTTTTCTTCTCCTCTTCTTGTCCCTCCTCCCCCTTCTCTTTCCCTCCTCTTCCTCTACTCTACTGGTCTCTCCTCTTCCTCTTCTCTCCTGGTCCCTCCTCTTCCTCTTCTCTCCTCATCCCTCCTCTTCCTCTACTCTACTGGTCTCTCCTCTGCCCCTTCTATTCTTGTCCCTCCTCCCCCTCCTCTTTCCCTCCTCTCCCTCTACTCTACTGGTCTCTCCTCTTCCCCTTCTCTTCTTGTCCCTCCTCCCCCTTCTCTTTCCCTCCTCTTTCACTTCTGTTCTGGTACCTTCGCTTCCTCCTCTCTCCTTGTCCCTCCTTTTCTTCTTCCCTACTGGTCCCTCTTCTTTCTCTACTCTACTGGTCTCTCCTCTTCCCCTTCTCTCCTGGTCCCTCCTCTTTCTCTACTCTACTGGTCCCTCCTCTTCCTGTACTCTACTTGTCTCTCCTCTTCCCCTTCTATTCTTGTCCCTCCTCTTCCTCAACTCTACTGGTCTCTCCTCTTCCCCTTCTCTTCTTGTCCCTCCTCCCCCTTCTCTTTCCCTCCTCTTTCACTTCTCTTCTGGTCCCTTCGCTTCCTCCTCTCTCCTTGTCCCTCCTTTTCTTCTTCTCTACTGGTCCCTCCTCTTTCTCTACTCTACTGGTCCCTCCTCTTTCTCTACTCTTCTGGTCCCTCCTTTTCTTCTCCTCTTCTTGTCCCTCCTCCCCTTCTCTTTCCCTCCTCTTCCTCTACTCTACTGGTCTCTCCTCTTCCTCTTCTCTCCTGGTCCCTCCTCTTCCTCTTCTCTCCTCATCCCTCCTCTTCCTCTACTCTACTGGTCTCTCCTCTTCCTCTTCTCTGCTCGTCCCTCCTCGTCCTCTACTCTACTGGTCTCTCCTCTTCCTCTTCTCTCCTGGTCCCTCCTCTTCCTCTTCTCTCCTCGTCCCTCCTCTTCCTCTACTCTACTGGTCTCTCCTCTTCCTCTTCTCTCCTGGTCCATCCTCTTTCTCTACTCTACTGGTCCCTCCTCTTCCTCTTCTCTCCTGATCCCTCCTCTTTCTCTACTCTACTGGTCTCTCCTCTTCCCCTTCTATTCTTGTCCCTCCTCCCTCTTCTCTTTCCCTCCTCTTCCTCTACTCTACTGGTCTCTCCTCTTCCCCTTCTATTCTTGTCCCTCCTCCCCCTTCTCTTTCCCTCCTCTTCCTCTACTCTACTGGTCTCTCCTCTTCCCCTTCTCTTCTTGTCCCTCCTTCCCCTTCTCTTTCCCTCCTCTTTCACTTCTCTTCTGGTCCCTTCGCTTCCTCCTCTCTCCTTGTCCCTCCTTTTCTTCTTCTCTACTGGTCCCTCCTCTTTCTCTACTCTACTGGTCCCTCCTCTTCCTCCTCTCTCCTTGTCCCTACTTTTCTTCTTCTCTACTGGTCCCTCCTCTTCCTCTTCTCTCCTGATCCCTCCTCTTTCTCTACTCTACTGGTCCCTCCTCTTCCTCTTCTCTCCTCGTCCCTACTCTTCCTCTACTCTACTGGTCTCTCCTCTTCCTCTTCTCTCCTGGTCCCTCCTCTTTCTCTACTCTACTGGTCCCTCCTCTTCCCCTTCTCTCCTGATCCCTCCTCTTTCTCTACTCTACTGGTCTCTCCTCTTCCCCTTCTATTCTTGTCCCTCCTCCCCCTTCTCTTTCACTCCTCTTCCTCTACTCTACTGGTCTCTCCTCTTCCCCTTCTATTCTTGTCCCTCCTCCCTCTTCTCTTTCCCTCCTCTTCCTCTACTCTACGGGTCTCGCCTCTTCCCCTTCTATTCTTGTCCCTCCTCCCACTTCTCTTTCCCTCCTCTTCCTCTACTCTACTGGTCTCTCCTCTTCCCCTTCTCTTCTTGTCCCTCCTTCCCCTTCTCTTTCCCTCCTCTTTCACTTCTCTTCTGGTCCCTTCACTTCCTCCTCTCTCCTTGTCCCTCCTTTTCTTCTACTCTACTTGTCCCTCCTCTTCCTCTACTCTACTTGTCTCTCCTCTTCCCCTTCTATTCTTGTCCCTCCTCTTCCTCTTCTCTCCTGATCCCTCCTCTTTCTCTACTCTACTGGTCCCTCCTCTTTCTATACTCTACTGGTCCCTCCCCTTCCTCCTCTCTCCTTGTCCCTCCTTTTCTTCTTCTCTACTGGTCCCTCCTCTTTCTCTACTCTACTGGTCCCTGCTCTTTCTCTACTCTACTGGTCTCTCCTCTTCCCCTTCTCTTCTTGCCCCTCCTCCCCCTTCTCTTTCCCTCCTCTTTCTCTACTCTACTGGTATCTCCTCTTCCTCTTCTCTCCTGGTCCCTCCTCTTCCTCTTCTCTCCTCGTCCCTCCTCTTCCTCCACTCTACTGGTCTCTCCTCTTCCTCTTCTCTCCTGATCCCTCCTCTTTCTCTACTCTACTGGTCTCTCCTCTTCCCCTTCTATTCTTGTCCCTCCTCCCCCTTCTCTTTCCCTCCTCTTCCTCTACTCTACTGGTCTCTCCTCTTCCCGTTCTCTTCTTGTCCCTCCTTCCCCTTCTCTTTCCCTCCTCTTTCTCTACTCTACTGGTCCCTCCTTTTCTTCTTCTCTCCTGATCCCTCCTCTTTCTCTACTCTACTGGTCTCTCCTCTTCCTCTTCTCTCCTGATCCCTCCTCTTTCTCTACTCTACTGGTCTCTCCTCTTCCCCTTCTATTCTTGTCCCTCCTCCCCCTTCTCTTTCCCTCCTCTTTCTCTACTCTACTGGTCTCTCCTCTTCCCGTTCTCTTCTTGTCCCTCCTTCCCCTTCTCTTTCCCTCCTCTTTCTCTACTCTACTGGTCCCTCCTTTTCTTCTTCTCTCCTGATCCCTCCTCTTTCTCTACTCTACTGGTCTCTCCTCTTCCTCTTCTCTCCTGATCCCTCCTCTTTCTCTACTCTACTGGTCTCTCCTCTTCCCCTTCTATTCTTGTCCCTCCTCCCCCTTCTCTTTCCCTCCTCTTCCTCTACTCTACTGGTCTCTCCTCTTCCCCTTCTCTTCTTGTCCCTCCTCCCCCTTCTCTTTCCCTCCTCTTCCTCTACTCTACTGGTCTCTCCTCTTCCCCTTCTCTTCTTGTCCCTCCTTCCCCTTCTCTTTCCCTCCTCTTTCTCTTCTCTCCTGGTCCCTCCTCTTTCTCTACTCTCCTTGTCCCTCGTTTTCTTCTTCTCTACTGGTCCCTCCTCTTCCCCTTCTCTCCTGATCCCTCCTCTTTCTCTACTCTCCTTGTCCCTCGTTTTCTTCTTCTCTACTGGTCCCTCCTCTTCCCCTTCTCTCCTGATCCCTCCTCTTTCTCTACTCTCCTTGTCCCTCGTTTTCTTCTTCTCTACTGGTCCCTCCTCTTCCCCTTCTCTCCTGATCCCTCCTCTTTCTCTACTCTCCTTGTCCCTCGTTTTCTTCTTCTCTACTGGTCCCTCCTCTTCCCCTTCTCTCCTGATCCCTCCTCTTTCTCTACTCTACTGGTCTCTTCTCTTCCCCTTCTCTTCTTGTCCCTCCTCCCCCTTTGTCTTTCCCTCCTCTTTCTCTACTCTACCTGGTCTCTCCTCTTCATCCTCTCTCCTTGTCCCTCCTTTTCTTCTTCTCTACTGGTCCCTCCTCTTTCTCTACTCTACTGGTCCCTCGTTTTCTTCTTCTCTACTGGTCCTTCCTCTTCCCCTTCTCTCCTGATCCCTCCTCTTTCTCTACTCTCCTTGTCCCTCGTTTTCTTCTTCTCTACTGGTCCCTCCTCTTCCCCTTCTCTCCTGATCCCTCCTCTTTCTCTACTCTACTGGTCTCTCCTCTTCCCCTTCTCTTCTTGTCCCTCCTCCCCCTTGTCTTTCCCTCCTCTTTCTCTACTCTACTGGTCTCTCCTCTTCCCCTTCTCTTCTTGTCCCTCCTCCCCCTTCTCTTTCCCTCCTCTTTCTCTACTCTACCTGGTCTCTCCTCTTCATCCTCTCTCCTTGTCCCTCCTTTTCTTCTTCTCTACTGGTCCCTCCTCTTTCTCTACTCTACTGGTCTCTCCTCTTCCCCTTCTCTTCTTGTCCCTCCTCCCCCTTCTCTTTCCCTCCTCTTTCTCTACTCTACCTGGTCTCTCCTCTTCATCCTCTCTCCTTGTCCCTCCTTTTCTTCTTCTCTACTGGTCCCTCCTCTTTCTCTACTCTTCTGGTCCCTCCTTTTCTTCTTCTCTTCTTGTCCCTCTTCCCCCTTCTCTTTCCCTCCTCTTTCTCTACTCTTCTGGTCCCTCCTCTTCCTCTTCTCTCCTTGTCCCTCCTTTTCTTCTTCTCTACTGGTCTCTCCTCTTCCCCTTCTCTCCTTGTCCCTCCTTTTCTTCTTCTCTCCTGGTCTCTCCTCTTCCCCTTCTCTCCTTGTCCCTCCTTTTCTTCTTCTCTACTGGTCCCTCCTCTTCCGCTTCTATCCTTGTCCCTCCTCTCACTCTCTTTCCCTCTCTTTTTGTCCTCCAGCCTGGCCGTTCCATCAAATTGTGATTTTCCAAGCCAGGATGCCAGGCTGAGAGGCTGCGGCCCTGGCCAGGTGGGAGGCGGGAGGAGGGAGCCACAGTGGGGAGAGGTGTGGGCATGCTTGCATCTGAGCCCAGGGGCATGGGGAGAGCACTGGGCAGAGGCCAGACACTGAACTGAAAATAGGCTTTGACTGACACACACAACCCACTCAGACACAGACAGTGATTGCATATGTACACACACACACACACACACACACACACACACACACACACACACACACACACACACACACACACACACACACACACACACACACACACACACACACACACACACACACACACACACACACACACACACACACACACACACACACACACAAGAAAGCAGCCCTATCTACCAACAGGAGGCAGAGAAACACAGAATGGACATAAGTGCACTAAACCTTTATGGGATTGTACAATTTAAATTACATTCATGTCATTTAGAAAATCAAATTAAATCCAATCTAATCAAATCAAAGTGTACTGACTTGTCTAGCTAAATAAAGGTTAAATAAAAAATATTTAAAAAATAAAGTATTGGTTTATGTTTGTGTTTCTAGTTCCAACAGTGCAGTAATACTTAGCAATAAAACATCTAATAAATACACATAATTCAGAAGAATAGAAAATAAGTTATATAGCAGACACTGTTATCCAGAACGAATTACAGTCAGTGGTCAGAATTGTTTCACATTCTGGCCCTCAGTACAACTTGTAAAACAATATTAAGGCAGCAAACACATACAGTACAAGTCTGTAATGGTCCTGTGTATAGCTGGTGTAGAGAGTCAGGCGCAGGATAGCAGATATGAGTAATCAACGTACTTTACTCAAAATAGACAAAATACAAAGCAATATAGCGAGCCCACAATAACGGACCGATGTACAACGAACAATCACTCACAAACAAACATGGGGAACAGAAGGTTAAATAATATACAAGTAATTGGGTGAGTGAAACCAGGTGTGTAAGACAAAGACAAAACAAATGGAAAATGAAAAGTGGATCGGCGCTGGCTAGAAGGCCGGTGACGTCGACCGCCGAACACTGCCCGAACAAGGAGAGGGACCGACTTCGGCGGAAGTCGTGACAGTACCCCCCCCCCTTGACGCGCAGCTCAAGCAGCGCACCAACACCGACCTCGGGGATGACCCGGAGGACGAGGCGCAGGGAGGTGGAACTCCCGCAGCAAAGAAGGGTCCAAGACGTCCTACACCGGCACCCAGCATCTCTCCTCCGGACCGTACCCCTCCCACTCCACGAGGTACTGAAGGCCTCGACTCCAGGATGGCTCGAGCAGCATACGCCAGGGCCCCCTCGATAATAATAATAATAATAATATATGCCATTTAGCAGACGCTTTTATCCAAAGCGACTTACAGTGTGTGCATACATTCTACGTATGGGTGGTCCCGGGGATCGAACCCACTACCCACTACCCTGGCGTTACAAGCGCCATGCTCTACCAACTGAGCTACCCCTCGATGTGCAGAGGGTGTGAAGGAACCTCCCACACCTCAGACTCCTGCCTGAGGAGAGACACATGGAACGTGGGGTTAATATGGTAATCGTGGGAAGCTGTAACCTGTAACATACCTCGTTCAATCTCCTCAGGACTTTGAATGGCCCCACAAACCGCGGACCCAGCTTCCGGCAGGGCAGGCGGAGGGGCAGGTTTCGGGTTGAGAGCCAGACCCTGTGTAGAGAGTCAGGTGCAGGACAGCAGGTATGAGTAATCAACGTACTTTACTCAAAATACAAAGCAATATATCAAGCCCACGATAAATGACCGGTGTACAACAAACCATCACTCACAAACAAACAGAGGGTTAAATAATAAACAAGTAATTGGGTGAATGAAACCAGGTGTGTAAAACAAAGACAAAACAAATGGAAAATGAAAAGTGGATAGGCGGTGGCTGGAAGGCCGGTGACGTCGATCGCCGAACGCCGCCCGAACAAGGAGAAGGACCAACTTCGGCGGAAGTAGTGACACAGTCAAAAATTTGGACACACCTACTCATTCAAGGGTTTTTCTTTATTTTTACTATTTTCTACATTTTTGAATAATAATGAGGACATCAAAACTAAGAAATAACACATGGAATCATGAAGTAACCAAATCAAAAAATGTTTTATATTTGAGATTCTTTAAGGTAGCCACCCTTTGCCTTGATGACAGCTTTCCACACTCGGCATTCTCACTATTCTCACTGCTGATTAAGTGTGCCTTGAATTTGAACTAAATCACCAGAAAAGCTCTCCCACACATCACACCTCCTCCCCCATGCTTCACACATGCAGAGGTCATCCGTTCACCTACTCTGCGTCTCACAAAGACACGGCAGTCGAAACCAAAAATCACAAATTTGGACTCATCAGACCAAAGGACAGATTTCCACTGGTCTAATGTCCATTGCTTGCCTTTCTTGGCCCAAGAAAGTCTCTTCTTATTATTGGTGTCCTTTAGTAGTAGTTTCTTTGCAACATTTTTACCATGAAGGCCTGATTCATGCCGTTTCCTCTGATCAGTTGATATTGAGCTGTGTCTGTTACTTGAACTTTGTGAAGCACTTATTTAGGCTGTAATTGCTGAGGCTGGTACAGTAACTCTAATGAACGTATCCTTTGCAGCAGAGGTAACTCTGGGTCTTTCTTTTCCTGTGGTGGTCCTCATGAGAGCCAGTTTCATCATGGCGCTTGATTGTTTTTGCGACTGAACTTGAAGAAAAGTTTAAAGTTCTTAAAATGTTCTCTATTGACTGACCTTCATGTCTTAAAGTAATGATCGACTGTTGTTTCTCTTTGCTTTTTGAGCTGTTCTTGCCATAATATGGACATGGTCTTCTAACAAGGCACACCTGTTAGCTGAAATGCATTCCAGGTGACTACCTCATGAAGCTGGTTGAGAGAATGCCAAGAGTATAAAAAGTTGTCATCAAGGCGAATGGTGTCTGCTTTGAAGAATCTCAAATATAAAATATTTTATGATTTGTTTAACACTTTTTTGGTTATTACATGATTCCATATGTGCTATTTCATAGTTCTGATGTCTTCACTATTATTTGACAGTGTAGAAAATAATACAAATTAATAAAAACCCTGGAATGAGCTGGTGTGTCCAAATTTTTGACTGGTACTGTATGTTAAACAATATTTAGCCTTATTAGATATTGTACATAAAACTGTTTTGCTAAATTATTCAGACTTCCATCAAAGTTTCCAAAGGGATTAAATTGCAGTGTCACTCTTGTCACTCAACCTATTTATTTCATCTCTCTTAGTCCCCCACTTTTATACTTAAAATTTGCATTGTCGTTCGCATTTTATGGAGGTGTATTTTAGTCTCCTACCGAATATATAGTTCATCTTCATAAAGAGATAACTCTCCCGGCCCTGCCATGACGTTGACCCCTCACAGGCCAGTTCTGGTTCAGCACCCACGCCACACACACACACATGAGGGCCATGCAGACCCCAGGTGCATGGAGGCAGGCAGTTAAATTTCATCATTACCCTTTGTTCTCCGTGTTGGGCTTTTATAGGCTCTTTTTACAGCCTGTTCCGAAGGTGCCACTCCCTACGGTACACCCCAGAGATAGAGAAGGAGAGGGAGAGGGAGAGACTGAGGGAGAGGGAGAGGGAGAGGGAGAGGTGGTTGTGGAGAGGGATGAATAAAATGGGGAGTGAGAGTGTTTGAGACTGGGAGAAGAAAGAAAAGGGGTGAGAGAGAGAGCGAGAGAGAGAGACTGGGATATCAGTTGTCAGGTTGACTGCTGGCTGATATAAAAACAGTGGTGGGGGTGGAGGATAAGGGTGATGATGAATGGGTTGTGCACGTTCATCCATCCCACTGAAGGATTTTCAGCGCAAGAGTCTGATCTGAGAGAGAAAGGGACAGTATTGGAGGGAGGGAGGCGGAGGGGGAGTGTTATGGTGGGGGGGACATGATTTGTCGGTGGAGGTGAGGGGGAGTGATAGGGAGAGTGAAAGGAAAATAAGAGGCTGTGTGTGTGTGTGACTGCGTGCATGCACGTGTGGACACTCAGTCAAACAGCCTGTATGACAGGCCTACAGCGCTTCTGCTACAGGAGATCTATGAGCCTGTTGCAGTCTCACTCAATACATGCCCATCCGTATTCCTCACTCCTATCTGCTCTGCTCTGTCCAACCATGCTTTATAGCACTGCATCACACATAATGACTGCTGGCCTCAAACCATGGAGTAGTATGGGATATAGTGAACACACACACACACATGCATGCATAGTAACACAAATGTATACTTGAAAATGTTTTAATCCAATGCTGGTAGCTTTTGCATAGTTCGCTAATTGTTCCTAACATCTCTGCAGCAATTGTTTCAGCATCAAAATGTCAGCCTATATATGAGTGAGTGATCTGAAGGTGTACATCACTTTGCATTTTCTCCCGGGCCCCTCTGTGTGTGTCCTGTGGTTTGTCAAAGTGGCGGAGACTCAGCAAAGGCTGGGCTCGCTTGTACCCTCACGTCCGCGCCAATGTCAGTTGCCTGCCCGTGCAGACTCCGCGGGAGCCAGTCCCCAGCCTCCCACCTCTCCAAAGAAACCCCTTGCATATGCTCCATATGGTCTAGGCAACGGCGCCAATTTTCCACCATCTGCCGTGGCTCCCGCACTTACGTACGACGTGAAGAGGTCACCGCGGGATATGGAACGCCACCCTTCAACCTCTCCTTACGTGTGAAATGGAGATGTCGCAGAATGTTACCGTTAAACCTGGAGCTGGAGCTCTGTTGCCACTTTCAGGAAGACTCCCTCAAGTTGGATGCCAACTCTCCTCACTTTAAGGGGCGGGAGTGAACACGCCTCTCTTTCGTTCTCTCTCTTTTCCCGCTCTATCACTTTACCGCTCTCTCTCTCTTTCCCACACTCTCTTTCTCACACTCTCTCTGTCTACCCCCATTTTTTCTCCCTCTCTCTTTCTTGCAAATGGCTGACTGCCAATGGTTGTCTAAGGAGGAAAGGGATTTGAATGAAGAATGGAGACAAGAGAGGAAACAAAGAGGCTGTAAAAGGCGGTCAACACAAAGAAGAGATGTCTGGTGGAGATGTACTGTTTGTTTGTGTGTGTGTGTGTGTGTGTGTGTGTGTGTGTGTGTGTGTGTGTGTGTGTGTGTGTGTGTGTGTGTGTGTGTGTGTGTGTGTGTGTGTGTGTGTGTGTGTGTGTGTGTGTGTGTGTGTGTGTGTGTGTGTGTGTGTGTGTTGAGGTCTACTGTACCATGGGCAGTGGTCCAAGACCGGGGTAATCCTTTAAGAAGGCCTTACTGCTAGGATCCTCAGGAACAAGTCAATCATGATGATGATGCATTATGCTGGCAACACTCGCATGTGTCTAAATAATATCAGGGGCTCGCAGATGTGCCAGACCCCCTTTGGGGATATCAGGCTGCAGTTTATGATGATGGGCAGATACACACACACACACACACACACACACACACACACACACACACACACACACACACACACACACACACACACACACACACACACACACACACACACACACACACACATACATACAAACATACTGTCCATGGTCCATCTCTTCACATGACAGTGGATGAGTCTGGTTGTTGATTGAATTATTTAGTTTTAAATTCTTTCAACTAAAGGTGAGATATTTTAAAACTCATTTTGAACTTATATAAGAGAGACCATACATGTGTATGTTGTCTGAGAGACAATCATGGGGGAGGGTCCGTGGGATGGGAGGTCTGTTGTAACAGCCTTTTGGAAGAGATAAATGGCTTACAGATGGCCCAATCAATATATTCTAATGAGACAGGAAAATAGCAGAGCAGTGATCAGAGTCACACCAGGCCTTAGATACACACACGCCCTGCCTGACTACCACACAGCCAGGTCTATCACAGCAACCATTCAACTACCAACATTCAACTTAGAACTACAACCATTCCACAATAACATGAAGTGTAAACTTAAACCAAAAGACAACCAAACATTTTTGTATGAAATATCATTTTAATCTCCCATGTTCCTAGAACAAGTAAGTGTTTTTTCAGTCCTAAAGTCATTTTTATACCTGTGTTCAATATTTTAGAGGAGGATAAGCTTGTAATAATGACATGTGCTGTGCTGCCCAGAGTAATATCCGCAGTAGATAATGAAAGAAGATAACGCAATGCAGATAATCCAACAGAAAATAACATTATACCCTACTGATAAATGTGTCCACTTATGAGAGTGGGTGAAAAATGGTTCAAAAATGGTTTTGGCCAGTACTGAGCAGCACAGAGAGAGGAGGGGGACAGGGGCCCGAAACAGTCAGTCCTCAGGGAAGACTCCTTGGGAAGAAAACAATATGGCTTCTTCTCACCAGACAGAGATAACATCCTCCCTCCTCTACTGTGAAACCCACAAAAATCCACCAAGGCATTACCGAGGTATTTTATCATTTCCTATCAGATCCCATTCTCCCTTATCGCCGTTGCACACACTTAAACACGGATACCCATTTCCACACACATTTCTCATCTTTTACAAACTGATCTGCATCCAGATGTCAAGGTTAACAGGGTTTCTAGCAGTGGCGGTCGGTGCCGTTTAACATGAGGGATGACACTTTTTTTCTTCAATGATCATGGCCTTATTTGTATTACACCATATTGGATGATTCTCATTCATATTCCATTCACTCAGTTCAATGTAACAGCGATAGGTTTAAGCTACTACATGATACATGATTCTCTAAGTATCCCTATACCCGTCATGAGGTTCCTACAACCTAGCCTAAGAATGAAAGTTTACAACATAGGTGCACATTGTTCAAGAGAAAAATGTTAGGTGACAGACGGTGACACATGGACAGACAGTGACACATTCAATACTGCCTTGCAGACTCTTGCCTGCGTGTAACTGATCTAGGGTGTAAATATTAGTCCAACAGTTGCAAAAAAAATGTTTTTATTAGACAAATTCAGGTATGTTTATCCCTGTTTCGTTTGATTTAGCTTCCGTTTAAGAACAGTTTTCAACAGAATAGGCGGAATGAATAGCAGCCACGTTGTATTACTTCTCACATCTATGCACTCTCCCCCTCGCACCCTTTCCCTTTGTTTGAGGACTTCAATGCACAATTCATCAGCTGACAAGGAAAAAACAGCTAATAGAACTAGCGTATTAGTAAACCTGCTACAATCATTCAGTAACTTTACAGTGTACAGTCAGTAAGCTGTTTAGCAGTTACACCGGCGGGCCCTGGTGTCAGTAGATTAGTAACAAAAAAGTTTACCTTGACTTGGAAGAGTTCCAGTGCTGGATAGTCATAGCCAGCTAGCTAACATAGCATCCCTCTGTTATAGCCAGCTAGCTAACATAGCATCCCTCTGTTATAGCCAGCTAGCTAACATATCATCCCTCTGTTTGAGCAGGGTGTTTGAGTAGGCTAAACTAGCTAGCTGCATTTGCTAGCTTAGTGAAATAAACTTAAAGTAAAAAAAATGACAATCTCTGTCTTGCTTCATTTTTCAGGAAATTAATTTGTTCAAAACTATTGTATTTCTCTGTCTTTGAGTCAACTACTCACCACATTTTATGCACTGCACTGCTAGCTAGCTGTAGCGTATGCTTTTAGTACTAGATTCATTTTCTGATCCATTGATTGGGTGGACAACATGTCAGTTCATGCTGCAAGAGCTCTGATAGGTTGGAGGATGTCCTCCAAAAGTTGTCATAATTACTGTGCAAGTCTATGGAAGGTGGTGAGAACTGTGAGCCTCCTAGGTTGTGTATTGAAATCAATGTACCCAGATGAGGAAACTAGTTGTCCTTTGGCTACACCATGGTGCTACCCTATAGAGTTCTGTGGAGGCTACTGTAGACCTTCATTACAAATCAGTGTTTTAATCAATTATTTGCTGATGTGAATATATTTATTATAGTTTTATCTAAAATTGATAACTTTTTAAATGTTTAAAAAAATCTGTATTTTTGAAATTCAGTGTGAAGGCAATTTATAGACAAAGGCCCATATTGCAGGGCTAGAACACTGTTCTGCGTTTTATTTCAGGACTGTTCGTTTGTCGTTTTATTGTTTTTGTTTCAGTGTTCACTATTCATATTAAAAATCAAGATGAACACTTACCACGCTGCGCTTTGGTCCTCTTCTCCTTCATATGACGACCGTTAAAGAAACACCCACCACAACCGGACCAAGCAGCGTGGTACCCAGGAGCAGTGGGTTCAAGACTCCTGGACTTGGGAGGAGATCTTGGATGGCAAGGGACCCTGGGTACAGCCGGGAGAATATCGCCGCCCCAAGGCAGAGCTGGAGGTAGTGAAAGCCGAGAGGCGGCATTATGAGGAGGCAGCACGGCAGCGCGGCAGCGCGGCTGGAAGCCCGAGAGGCAGCCCCAAAAATGTATTGGGGGGACACACGGAGAGTGTGGCTAAGTCAGGTAGGAGACCTGAGAGGGACTGGGCAGGCACCGTGTTATGCCGTGAGGCGCACGGTGTCCCTGGTGCGCAGGCATAGCCCGGTGCGATACATAGCAGCCCTCCGGTGGCAGCCCCCCGCACCAGGCTGTCTCTCCGTCTCCTTCCTACAGGTGCTCCCGCCTGCTCAGTGCTGCCAGTGTCTTCCTCCTGCCCTGCGCTGCCAGAGTCTCTCGCCTGTCCTGAACTGCCAGAATCTCCCATCTGTCCTGAGCTGCCAGAGTCGCCCGTCTGTCCTGAGCTGCCAGAGTCGCCCGTCTGTCCTGAGCTGCCAGAGTCGCCCGTCTGTCCTGAGCTGCCAGAGTCACCCGTCTGTCCTGAGCTGCCAGAGTCGCCCGTCTGTCCTGAGCTGCCAGAGTCGCCCGTCTGTCCTGAGCTGCCAGAGTCGCCCGTCTGTCCTGAGCTGCCAGAGTCGCCCGTCTGTCCTGAGCTGCCAGAGTCGCCCGTCTGTCCTGAGCTGCCAGAGTCGCCCGTCTGTCCTGAGCTGCCAGAGTCTCCCGTCTGTCCTGAGCTGCCAGAGTCGTCCGTCTGTGCTGAGCTGACAGAGTCGCCTGTCTGTCCTGAGCTGCAAGAGCCGTCAGTCAGCCAGGAGCTGCCGGAATCGCCCTTCATTCCAGAGCTGCCGGAGTCTCCCGCCTGTCCGGTACTGCCGGAATCTCCCGTCCATTCGGGACCCGTGGCTTGGGTCCCCAGTCCGAGGTCGGCGGCGAGGGTTGCCTCGTTAAAGAGGCCGCGGAGGCGGGTAAAGAGGCGGAGAAGGATTAGGGTGGAGTGGGGTCCACGTCCCGCGCCAGAGCCGCCACCGCGGACAGACACCCACCCAGACACACACACACACACACTGTCACGTTCTGACCTTAGTTATTTTATTTATGTCTTTGTTTTAGTATGGTCAGGGCGTGAGTTGGGTGGGTTGTCTATGTTCCGTTTTTTATGTTGTGTTTGAAATTTGG
This sequence comes from Oncorhynchus keta, assembly GCF_023373465.1. Taxonomy (NCBI): domain Eukaryota; kingdom Metazoa; phylum Chordata; class Actinopteri; order Salmoniformes; family Salmonidae; genus Oncorhynchus; species Oncorhynchus keta. The sequence goes on from NC_068421.1 coordinate 22,709,136, forward strand.
CATGGTATGGTTCTCAATCAGAGGCAGGTGTCGTTAGTTGTCTCTGATTGAGAATCATACTTAGGTAGCCTTTTCCCACTTGTGTTTCGTGGGTGTGTTTTTTTTCTGTCTTTGTGTATGTCACCAGAAAGGACTGTTTCGTTTCGTATCATTCTCGTTGTTATTTTTGTTTTAGTGTTCTGAGTTGAATAAATATCGTCATGAACACGTACCACGCTGCGCTTTGGTCCGTTCCTTGCTAGTCCTCGTCAGAAGAAGAGGACGAGCGTGACACACACACACACACACACGCACGCACACACAGAACATGTACACATCCTCCCCTTCCTCCTCTGAGGAGCCTTCACTGGTTTCTAAGATATATTTTTCCAGAGGTTCATTGTCATTTTGAGTCATGTGTAAATGGTTGTGTACTGTATGGTAACGGTTAGTAAATGGTTGTGTACTGTATGGTAAAGGATAGTAAATGGTTGTGTACTGTATGGTAAAGGATAGTAAATGGTTGTGTACTGTATGGTAAAGGACTGTAAATGGTTGTGTCCTGTATGGTAAAGGATAGTAAATGGTTGTGTACTGTCTGGTAAAGGACTGTAAATGGTTGTGTACTGTATGGTAAAGGACTGTAAATGGTTGTGTACTGTATGGTAAAAGACTGTAAATGGTTGTGTACTGTATGGTTAAGGACTGTAAATGGTTGTGTACTGTATGGTAAAGGACTGTAAATGGTTGTGTACTGTATGGTCAAGGATAGTAAATGGTTGTGTACTGTATGGTAAAGGACTGTAAATGGTTGTGTACTGTATGGTAAAGGACTGTAAATGGTTGTGTACTGTATGGTCAAGGATAGTAAATGGTTGTGTACTGTATGGTAAAGGATAGTAAATGGTTGTGTACTGTATGGTAAAGGATAGTAAATGGTTGTGTACTGTATGGTAAAGGACTGTAAATGGTTGTGTACTGTATGGTAAAGGATAGTAAATGGTTGTGTACTGTATGGTAAAGGATAGTAAATGGTTGTGTACTGTATGGTAAAGGATAGTAACTGGTTGTGTACTGTATGGTAAAGGACTGTAAATGGTTGTGTACTGTATGGTCAAGGATAGTAAATGGTTGTGTACTGTATGGTAAATGACTGTAAATGGTTGTGTACTGTATGGTAAAGGACTGTAAATGGTTGTGTACTGTATGGTCAAGGATAGTAAATGGTTGTGTACTGTATGGTCAAGGATAGTAAATGGTTGTGTACTGTATGGTAAAGGATAGTAACTGGTTGTGTACTGAATGGTAAAGGACTGTAAATGGTTGTGTACTGTATGGTCAAGGATAGTAAATGGTTGTGTACTGTATGGTAAAGGATAGTAACTGGTTGTGTACTGAATGGTAAAGGACTGTAAATGGTTGTGTACTGTATGGTAAAGGACTGTAAATGGTTGTGTACTGTATGGTAAAGGACTGTAAATGGTTGTGTACTGTATGGTAAAGGTTAGTAAATGGTTGTGTACTGTATGGTAAAGGATAGTAAATGGTTGTGTACTGTATGGTAAAGGACTGTAAATGGTTGTGTACTGTCTGGTAAAGGACTGTAAATGGTTGTGTACTGTATTGTAAAGGACTGTAAATGGTTGTGTACTGTATGGTCAAGGATAGTAAATGGTTGTGTACTGTATGGTAAAGGACTGTAAATGGTTGTGTACTGTATGGTAAAGGACTGTAAATGGTTGTGTACTGTATGGTAAAGGATAGTAACTGGTTGTGTACTGTATGGTAAAGGACTGTAAATGGTTGTTTACTGTATGGTCAAGGATAGTAAATGGTTGTGTACTGTATGGTAAAGGATAGTAACTGGTTGTGTACTGAATGGTAAAGGACTGTAAATGGTTGTGTACTGTATGGTAAAGGATAGTAAATGGTTGTGTACTGTATGGTAAAGGACTGTAAATGGTTGTGTACTGTATGGTAAAGGATAGTAACTGGTTGTGTACTGTATGGTAAAGGACTGTAAATGGTTGTGTACTGTATGGTAAAGGACTGTAAATGGTTGTGTACTGTATGGTCAAGGATAGTAACTGGTTGTGTACTGTATGGTAAAGGACTGTAAATGGTTGTGTACTGTATGGTCAAGGATAGTAAATGGTTGTGTACTGTATGGTAAAGGAAAGTAACTGGTTGTGTACTGTATGGTAAAGGACTGTGAATGGTTGTGTACTGTATGGTAAAGGATAGTAAATGGTTGTGTACTGTATGGCAAAGGATAGTAAATGTTTGTGTACTGCATGGTAAAGGATAGTAAATGGTTGTGTACTGTATAGTAAAGGACTGTAAATGGTTGTGTACTGTCTGGTAAAGGATAGTAAATGGTTGTGTACTGTCTGGTAAAGGACTGTAAATGGTTGTGTACTGTATGGTAAAGGACTGTAAATGGTTGTGTACTGTATGGTAAAGGACTGTAAATGGTTGTGTACTGTATGGTAAAGGATAGTAAATGGTTGTGTACTGTATGGTAAAGGACTGTAAATGGTTGTGTACTGTATGGTAAAGGACTGTAAATGGTTGTGTACTGTATGGTAAAGGTTAGTAAATGGTTGTGTACTGTATGGTAAAGGATAGTAAATGGTTGTGTATTGTATGGTAAAGGACTGTAAATGGTTGTGTACTGTATAGTAAAGGACTGTAAATGGTTGTGTACTGTCTGGTAAAGGATAGTAAATGGTTGTGTACTGTCTGGTAAAGGACTGTAAATGGTTGTGTACTGTCTGGTAAAGGACTGTAAATGGTTGTGTACTGTATGGTAAAGGTTAGTAAATGGTTGTGTACTGTATGGTAAAGGATAGTAAATGGTTGTGTACTGTATGGTAAAGGACTGTAAATGGTTGTGTACTGTCTGGTAAAGGACTGTAAATGGTTGTGTACTGTATTGTAAAGGTCTATAAATGGTTGTGTACTGTATGGTCAAGGATAGTAAATGGTTGTGTACTGTATGGTAAAGGTTAGTAAATGGTTGTGTACTGTATGGTAAAGGACTGTAAATGGTTGTGTACTGTATAGTAAAGGACTGTAAATGGTTGTGTACTGTCTGGTAAAGGATAGTAAATGGTTGTGTACTGTCTGGTAAAGGACTGTAAATGGTTGTGTACTGTATGGTAAAGGACTGTAAATGGTTGTGTACTGTATGGTAAAGGATAGTAAATGGTTGTGTACTGTATGGTAAAGGACTGTAAATGGTTGTGTACTGTATGGTAAAGGACTGTAAATGGTTGTGTACTGTATGGTAAAGGATAGTAAATGGTTGTGTACTGTATGGTAAAGGTTAGTAAATGGTTGTGTACTGTATGGTAAAGGACTGTAAATGGTTGTGTACTGTATAGTAAAGGACTGTAAATGGTTGTGTACTGTCTGGTAAAGGATAGTAAATGGTTGTGTACTGTCTGGTAAAGGACTGTAAATGGTTGTGTACTGTATGGTAAAGGACTGTAAATGGTTGTGTGCTGTATGGTAAAGGTTAGTAAATGGTTGTGTACTGTATGGTAAAGGATAGTAAATGGTTGTGTACTGTATGGTAAAGGACTGTAAATGGTTGTGTACTGTCTGGTAAAGGACTGTAAATGGTTGTGTACTGTATTGTAAAGGTCTATAAATGGTTGTGTACTGTATGGTAAAGGATAGTAAATGGTTGTGTACTGTATGGTAAAGGACTGTAAATGGTTGTGTACTGTCTGGTAAAGGACTGTAAATGGTTGTGTACTGTATTGTAAAGGTCTATAAATGGTTGTGTACTGTATGGTCAAGGATAGTAAATGGTTGTGTACTGTATGGTAAAGGTTAGTAAATGGTTGTGTACTGTATGGTAAAGGACTGTAAATGGTTGTGTACTGTATGGTAAAGGATAGTAAATGGTTGTGTACTGTATGGTAAAGGACTGTAAATGGTTGTGTACTGTATGGTAAAGGATAGTAAATGGTTGTGTACTGTATGGTAAAGGACTGTAAATGGTTGTGTACTGTATGGTAAAGGACTGTAAATGGTTTTGTACTGTCTGGTAAAGGATAGTAAATGGTTGTGTATTGTATGGTAAAGGACTGTAAATGGTTGTGTACTGTATGGTAAAGGACTGTAAATGGTTGTGTACTGTATGGTAAAGGACTGTAAATGGTTTTGTACTGTCTGGTAAAGGATAGTAAATGGTTGTGTACTGTATGGTAAAGGACTGTAGATGGTTATGTACTGTATGGTCAAGGATAGTAAATGGTTGTGTACTGTATGGTAAAGGACTGTGAATGGTTGTGTACTGTATGGACTGTAAATGGTTGTGTACTGTATGGTAAAGGACTGTAAATGGTTGTGTACTGTATGGTAAAGGATAGTAACTGGTTGTGTACTGTATGGTAAAGGACTGTAAATGGTTGTGTACTGTATGGTCAAGGATAGTAAATGGTTGTGTACTGTATGGTAAAGGATAGTAACTGGTTGTGTACTGAATGGTAAAGGACTGTAAATGGTTGTGTACTGTATGGTAAAGGATAGTAAATGGTTGTGTACAGTATGGTAAAGGATAGTAAATGGTTGTGTACAGTATGGTAAAGGACTGTAAATGGTTGTGTACTGTATGGTAAAGGATAGTAAATGGTTGTGTACAGTATGGTAAAGGACTGTAAATGGTTGTGTACTGTATGGTAAAGGACTGTAAATGGTTGTGTACTGTATGGTAAAGGACTGTAAATGGTTGTGTACTGTATGGTAAAGGATAGTAAATGGTTGTGTACTGTATGGTAAAGGACTGTAAATGGTTGTGTACTGTATGGTAAAGGACTGTAAATGGTTGTGTACTGTATGGTAAAGGTTAGTAAATGGTTGTGTACTGTATGGTAAAGGATAGTAAATGGTTGTGTACTGTATGGTAAAGGACTGTAAATGGTTGTGTACTGTCTGGTAAAGGATAGTAAATGGTTGTGTACTGTATGGTAAAGGATAGTAAATGGTTGTGTACTGTATGGTAAAGGACTGTAAATGGTTGTGTACTGTATGGTAAAGGATAGTAAATGGTTGTGTACTGTATGGTAAAGGATAGTAAATGGTTGTGTACTGTATGGTAAAGGACTGTAAATGGTTGTGTACTGTATGGTAAAGGATAGTAAATGGTTGTGTACTGTATGGTAAAGGATAGTAACTGGTTGTGTACTGTATGGTAAAGGACTGTAAATGGTTGTGTACTGTATGGTCAAGGATAGTAAATGGTTGTGTACTGTATGGTAAAGGATAGTAAATGGTTGTGTACAGTATGGTAAAGGACTGTAAATGGTTGTGTACTGTATGGTAAAGGACTGTAAATGGTTGTGTACTGTATGGTAAAGGACTGTAAATGGTTGTGTACTGTATGGTAAAGGATAGTAAATGGTTGTGTACTGTATGGTAAAGGACTGTAAATGGTTGTGTACTGTATGGTAAAGGACTGTAAATGGTTGTGTACTGTATGGTAAAGGTTAGTAAATGGTTGTGTACTGTATGGTAAAGGATAGTAAATGGTTGTGTATTGTATGGTAAAGGACTGTAAATGGTTGTGTACTGTATGGTAAAGGACTGTAAATGGTTGTGTACTGTATGGTAAAGGACTGTAAATGGTTGTGTACTGTATGGTAAAGGACTGTAAATGGTTGTGTACTGTATGGTAAAGGACTGTAAATGGTTGTGTACTGTATGGTAAAGGACTGTAAATGGTTGTGTACTGTATGGTAAAGGTTAGTAAATGGTTGTGTACTGTATGGTAAAGGATAGTAAATGGTTGTGTACTGTATGGTAAAGGACTGTAAATGGTTGTGTACTGTCTGGTAAAGGATAGTAAATGGTTGTGTACTGTATGGTAAAGGATAGTAAATGGTTGTGTACTGTATGGTAAAGGACTGTAAATGGTTGTGTACTGTATGGTAAAGGATAGTAAATGGTTGTGTACTGTATGGTAAAGGATAGTAAATGGTTGTGTACTGTATGGTAAAGGATAGTAAATGGTTGTGTACTGTATGGTAAAGGACTGTAAATGGTTGTGTACTGTATGGTAAAGGATAGTAAATGGTTGTGTACTGTATGGTAAAGGATAGTAAATGGTTGTGTACTGTATGGTAAAGGATAGTAAATGGTTGTGTACTGTATGGTAAAGGACTGTAAATGGTTGTGTACTGTATGGTAAAGGACTGTAAATCGTTGTGTACTGTATGGTAAAGGACAGTAGATTGTTGTGTACTGCAGGGTAAGGACAGTATTTCTTCAAGCCATTCAATGATCTAGGTCAGGTCACTACAGAGACCAAAACTTTTGTTGAGTTCTCTGATATTTCGACGGTGGAACATGTTGATTCAAGGAGGAAAGAGAGCCAGATTTGGAGTGAGAGGTTGAGAGCCTTGAGAGATGTGTATGTGTTCTGTGTTCTGTGTGTGTGTGTGTGTGTGTGTGTGTGTGTGTGTGTGTGTGTGTGCGTGCGTGCGTGCGTGCGTGCGTGCGTGCGTGCGTGCGTGCGTGCGTGCGTGTGTGTGTGTGTGTGTGTGTGTGTGTGTGTGTGTGTGTGTGTTCTGTGTGTGTTCTGTGTGTGTGTGTGTGTAAGGAAAAATATAATGCCGGAACAGAGCTGTGAAGAGACTTGAGAGGTTTCAGAGATTTCAGAGTAAAGGCAGGTGTAGACAGGCCTCAGAAGGAGCTTGTCACTCGCATCTGTGTAGGGGTCAACGCCTTGGGCACCTGGGGTGTGAAGCCAAGGAGAGGCCTCAAGCAGTGTGTGGCCCCGAGGGTGGAGGGGTGGTGGAGGGGTGGGAAGGTTAGGGCCAATGAGGCCAAGGGGGCAGAGAAGGGCCTCTGTTCTTCTGCTGAATGATCATTGTTTATCCTGATTGGGACACGTGGCCCTGTGGCCCCCCATCATACACACACATGCGTGCTGTGGACACTACTACTGCAGGGCTAAAAGTCACACACACACACACACACACACACACACACACACACACACACACACACACACACACACACACACACACACACACACACACATACAAACCTCTCACACATTGGGTTGCTTTAATGAAAGCCCCCTCCCCCTCTCTCTCATCTATTTCTCGTTCCTTCTTTCTCTCTGTCACACACACACACACACACACACACACACACACACACACACACACACACACACACACACACACACACACACACACACACACACACACACACACACACACACACACACACACACACCCTGCCCCCACGCAGCAGCAAAAGCACAAAGAGTCCCTGCTCAGCTGCTGACCTTGGCTCCCCCCTGCAGCACAAAAGGCCCCAGAGATGGATGCCTCTTTGGTGAGCGCTCACTGTCATTATGTGAGCCTAAGCTTTTAACCTCTTTCTTTTACCCTCTCACACACACACGTGCACACACATACACACACACACATACACACATACACAGAGAGAGCGAGAGAGAGAGAGAGAGAGAGAGAGAGAGAGAGAGACACACATGCACACTTGAAAATATTGTGAGTCAAATACCTGCATTCAGAATACACTGACACATTGAGAAACGTCTCATGGTCATTTTGCTAGTGTGCAGCAGTTCACCCAGTCCGCTTATGTTCAAATGCAATGTGTCACACACACTTTGTTAACACATTCAAATGAGTCTGATATTCAATCAATGAAGATTAACTTGCTGAAGGTGAAACCTTGTAGTATTTCTTCACCCTGCTTACATTTTAATAGAAGAAGCCAAATAAGATTATGCATATAGAGAAATTATGCAGAGATGAGTACAGTTTAATATATGGTAATTATTTGACAGGATATACTTACACAGTGATTAGCATATTGAGAGAGAGAGAAAGAGAGAGAGCAAGAGATAAAGAGAGAGAGAGAACGATAGAGAGAGAGAAAGAGAGAGAGCAAGAGATAAAGAGAGAGAGAGAACGATAGAGAGAGAGAAAGAGAGGGGGAAGTAAAGAGATACAGAAAGAGAAATGAACGAAAGAGCGCTCGCTGTCTGATGAGCTTTTTCTCTCTATCTCTCCTTTACATAGATGAGCAGTGTGGACTGTAGGTTTTGTTAACAAGCTGCCAGCCTGTGTGTTCTCCGACTGATAAACCATCACTACATTCTCGAACACAGGAACGTGCTGAACAGGCCTAACATACTATGCGTGCCAGACAACATGTCAAATATCTCACTTTCTCACGTGCACACACATACACACACACACACACACACACACACACACACACACACACACACACACACACACACACACACACACACACACACACACACACACACACACACACACACACACACACACACACACACACACACACACACACACACACACACACACACATACACATGCACAAACAGAGGACGGCTTGAGCATGTGGTGGCATGGAGTGCTAGAATGTTTCAAGACGTTCTCTGTATACGGGCCGGGGTGTGTGTTGGAGATGGTATGAAGGCCTAACACGTGTTCATTAGACGAGACCTAGAATCCTTCCAAATGCCACCAAACATCTGTAACACAAATGTGATCCCTTTATAGAAGACCCCGAACTCAAATCCACCTTTACAACAGCAAACCTACGTGTTAGGCCTGAAGTATCGACATAACTATGGACCTGTATTTTGATTGATCATTTCACATGAACTGAATATAAGCTTTATTTTAAGTATTTTCCACAAATGAGAATTTGACCAAAAATGAAAACAATTGTCTGAGGTTGGTGCTCTGACCATCTGACAAGTCAAAGTCGAATGAAAAAGCTTTCAATAAAGGTTACAACCCAGGTCATGTGAGTTGATTAACCAAAACACAGGGCTCTACACATAACAACTAGTGAACCAAAACACAGGGCCCTACACATAACAACTAGTGAACCAAAACACAGGGCCCTACACATAACAACTAGTGAACCAAAACACAGGGCCCTACACATAACAACTAGTGAACCAAAACACAGGGCCCTACACATAACAACTAGTGAACCAAAACACAGGGCCCTACACATAACAACTAGTGAACCAAAACACAGGGCCCTACACATAACAACTAGTGAACCAAAACACAGGGCCCTACACATAACAACTAGTGAACCAAAACACAGGGCCCTACACATAACAACTAGTGAACCAAAACACAGGGCCCTACACATAACAACTAGTGAACCAAAACACAGGGCCCTACACATAACAACTAGTGAACCAAAACACACGGCCCTACACATAACAACTAGTGAACCAAAACACAGGGCCCTACACATAACAACTAGTGAACCAAAACACAGGGCCCTACACATAACAACTAGTGAACCAAAACACAGGGCCCTACACATAACAACTAGTGAACCAAAACACACGGCCCTACACATAACAACTAGTGAACCAAAACACAGGGCCCTACACATAACAACTAGTGAACCAAAACACAGGGCTCTACACATAACAACTAGTGAACCAAAACACAGGGCCCTACACATAACAACTAGTGAACCAAAACACAGGGCCCTACACATAACAACTAGTGAACCAAAACACAGGGCCCTACACATAACAACTAGTGAACCAAAACACAGGGCCCTACACATAACAACTAGTGAACCAAAACACAGGGCCCTACACATAACAACTAGTGAACCAAAACACAGGGCCCTACACATAACAACTAGTGAACCAAAACACACGGCCCTACACATAACAACTAGTGAACCAAAACACAGGGCCCTACACATAACAACTAGTGAACCAAAACACAGGGCCCTACACATAACAACTAGTGAACCAAAACACAGGGCCCTACACATAACAACTAGTGAACCAAAACACAGGGCCCTACACATAACAACTAGTGAACCAAAACACAGGGCCCTACACATAACAACTAGTGAACCAAAACACAGGGCCCTACACATAACAACTAGTGAACCAAAACACAGGGCCCTACACATAACAACTAGTGAACCAAAACACAGGGCCCTACACATAACAACTAGTGAACCAAAACACAGGGCCCTACATATAACAACTAGTGAACCAAAACACAGGGCCCTACACATAACAACTAGTGAACCAAAACACAGGGCCCTACATATAACAACTAGTGAACCAAAACACAGGGCCCTACACATAACAACTAGTGAACCAAAACACAGGGCCCTACACATAACAACTAGTGAACCAAAACACAGGGGCCTACACCTTACCACTAGTGAACCAAAACACACGGTCCTAGACATGACCACTAGTGAACCAAAACACAGGGCCCTACACATAACAACTAGTGAACCAAAACACAGGGCCCTACACATAACAACTAGTGAACCAAAACACAGGGCCCTACACATAACAACTAGTGAACCAAAACACAGGGCCCTACACATAACAACTAGTGAACCAAAACACAGGGCCCTACACATAACAACTAGTGAACCAAAACACAGGGCCCTACACATAACAACTAGTGAACCAAAACACACGGCCCTACACATAACAACTAGTGAACCAAAACACAGGGCCCTACACATAACAACTAGTGAACCAAAACACAGGGCTCTACACATAACAACTAGTGAACCAAAACACAGGGCCCTACACATAACAACTAGTGAACCAAAACACAGGGCCCTACACATAACAACTAGTGAACCAAAACACAGGGCCCTACACATAACAACTAGTGAACCAAAACACAGGGCCCTACACATAACAACTAGTGAACCAAAACACAGGGCCCTACACATAACAACTAGTGAACCAAAACACAGGGCCCTACACATAACAACTAGTGAACCAAAACACACGGCCCTACACATAACAACTAGTGAACCAAAACACAGGGCCCTACACATAACAACTAGTGAACCAAAACACAGGGCCCTACACATAACAACTAGTGAACCAAAACACAGGGCCCTACACATAACAACTAGTGAACCAAAACACAGGGCCCTACACATAACAACTAGTGAACCAAAACACAGGGCCCTACACATAACAACTAGTGAACCAAAACACAGGGCCCTACACATAACAACTAGTGAACCAAAACACAGGGCCCTACACATAACAACTAGTGAACCAAAACACAGGGCCCTACACATAACAACTAGTGAACCAAAACACAGGGCCCTACATATAACAACTAGTGAACCAAAACACAGGGCCCTACACATAACAACTAGTGAACCAAAACACAGGGCCCTACATATAACAACTAGTGAACCAAAACACAGGGCCCTACACATAACAACTAGTGAACCAAAACACAGGGCCCTACACATAACAACTAGTGAACCAAAACACAGGGGCCTACACCTTACCACTAGTGAACCAAAACACACGGTCCTAGACATGACCACTAGTGAACCAAAACACAGGGCCCTACACAAAACCACTTGTGAACCAAAACTATGAACTTGATCAGCAGTAGCAACCCTACGTCAGAGCTCAGGGAGGAAACGTCATTTGCATGATGAACTAGGTAGTTTACCCCTGCTTAATGCACCACCTACATCTTTCACTTACTATATCCCTGCCTTTCCTCTTCTTATACCCTCACAGGGCTAAAGCATTGAGAGATATCTGCTAATGAATCTGATAGAATGACTGCCGGCAAAGCTGTTTGTTTCAGGTTTTTATTTTCCTATATCTCCTTTTGTTGTGTAGTGCATGAATCTTGCTGTCTGTCCCCGTGTTTTATCGGCCCTGTCAATATTCCTGTGTGGAGTGTACCCTTGACTAATGCCTGCTTGCTGGGTGCTTACAGTACATGATTGCTGCTGCAATTCTCATATTGATTCATACACAGAGAATCCTCCATGATTATTCTGCTGTGACACTGTGAGAGTGAATACACTTGTATGTACACTGTGGTACATAACACTAGGAACTCTTTCCATGACATAGACTGACCAGGTGAATCCAGGTGAAAGCTATGATCCCTTATTGGTGTCACCTGTTAATAAATCCATTTCAATCAGTGTAGATGAAGGGGAGGAGACAGGTTAAAGAAGGATTTTTAAGCCTTGAGACAATTGAGACATTGTGCCATTCATAGGGTGAATGGGCAAGACAAAATATTTAAGTGCCTTTGAACGGGGTATGGAGTAGGTGCCTTTGAACAGGGTATGGTAGTAGGTGCCTTTGAAGAGGGTATGGTCGTAGGTGCCTTTTAACGGGGTATGGAGTAGGTGCCTTTTAACGGGGTATGGAGTAGGTGCCTTTGAACGGGGTATGGTAGTAGGTGACTTTGAATGGGGTATGGTAGTAGGTGCCTTTGAACAGGGTATGGTAGTAGGTGCCTTTGAACGGGGTATGGTAGTAGGTGCCTTTGAACAGGGTATGGTAATAGGTGACTTTGAACAGGGTATGGTAATAGGTGACTTTGAACAGGGTATGGTAGTAGGTGCCTTTGAAGAGGGTATGGTCGTAGGTGCCTTTTAACGGGGTATGGAGTAGGTGCCTTTTAACGGGGTATGGGGTAGGTGCCTTTGAACGGGGTATGGTAATAGGTGACTTTGAACGGGGTATGGTAGTAGGTGCCTTTGAACAGGGTATGGTAGTAGGTGCCTTTGAACGGGGTATGGAGTAGGTGACTTTGAACAGGGTATGGTAATAGGTGACTTTGAACAGGGTATGGTAGTAGGTGCCTTTGAACAGGGTATGGTAGTAGGTGCCTTTGAACGGGGTATGGTGGTAGGTGCCTTTGAACGGGGTATGGTAATAGGTGACTTTGAACAGGGTATGGTAATAGGTGACTTTGAACAGGGTATGGTAGTAGGTGCCTTTGAACAGGGTATGGTAGTAAGTGCCTTTGAACGGGGTATGGTAGTAGGTGCCTTTGAACGGGGTATGGTAATAGGTGACTTTGAACAGGGTATGGTAGTAGGTGCCTTTGAATGGGGTATGGTAGTAGGTCACTTTGAATGGGGTATGGTAGTAGGTGACTTTGAACGGGGTATGGTAGTAGGTGACTTTGAACGGGGTATGGTAGTAGGTGACTTTGAACGGGGTATGGTAGTAGGTGCCTTTGAACGGTGTATGGTAATAGGTGACTTTGAACGGGGTATGGTAGTAGGTGACTTTGAACGGGGTATGGTAGTAGGTGCCTTTGAACGGGGTATGGTAATAGGTGCCTTTGAACGGGGTATGGTAGTAGGTGCCTTTGAACGGGGTATGGTAATAGGTGACTTTGAACGGGGTATGGTAGTAGGTGCCTTTGAACGGGGTATGGTAATAGGTGACTTTGAACGGGGTATGGTAGTAGGTGCCTTTGAACGGGGTATGGTAATAGGTGACTTTGAACGGGGTATGGTAGTAGGTGCCTTTGAACGGGGTATGGTAATAGGTGACTTTGAACGGGGTATGGTAGTAGGTGCCTTTGAACGGGGTATGGTAATAGGTGACTTTGAACGGGGTATGGTAGTAGGTGACTTTGAACGGGGTATGGTAATAGGTGACTTTGAACGGGGTATGGTAGTAGGTGCCTTTGAACGGGGTATGGTAATAGGTGACTTTGAACGGGGTATGGTAGTAGGTGACTTTGAACGGGGTATGGTAATAGGTGACTTTGAACGGGGTATGGTAGTAGGTGCCTTTGAACGGGGTATGGTAATAGGTGACTTTGAACGGGGTATGGTAGTAGGTGCCTTTGAACGGGGTATGGTAATAGGTGACTTTGAACGGGGTATGGTAGTAGGTGCCTTTGAACGGGGTATGGTAGTAGGTGCCTTTGAACGGGGTATGGTAATAGGTGACTTTGAACGGGGTATGGTAGTAGGTGACTTTGAACGGGGTATGGTAGTAGGTGCCTTTGAACGGGGTATGGTAATAGGTGACTTTGAACGGGGTATGGTAGTAGGTGCCTTTGAACAGGGTATGGTAGTAGGTGCCTTTGAACGGGGTATGGTAGTAGGTGCCTTTGAACAGGGTATGGTAATAGGTGACTTTGAACAGGGTATGGTAATAGGTGACTTTGAACAGGGTATGGTAGTAGGTGCCTTTGAAGAGGGTATGGTCGTAGGTGCCTTTTAACGGGGTATGGAGTAGGTGCCTTTTAACGGGGTATGGGGTAGGTGCCTTTGAACGGGGTATGGTAATAGGTGACTTTGAACGGGGTATGGTAGTAGGTGCCTTTGAACAGGGTATGGTAGTAGGTGCCTTTGAACGGGGTATGGAGTAGGTGACTTTGAACAGGGTATGGTAATAGGTGACTTTGAACAGTGTATGGTAGTAGGTGCCTTTGAACAGGGTATGGTAGTAGGTGCCTTTGAACGGGGTATGGTGGTAGGTGCCTTTGAACGGGGTATGGTAATAGGTGACTTTGAACAGGGTATGGTAATAGGTGACTTTGAACAGGGTATGGTAGTAGGTGCCTTTGAACAGGGTATGGTAGTAAGTGCCTTTGAACGGGGTATGGTAGTAGGTGCCTTTGAACGGGGTATGGTAATAGGTGACTTTGAACAGGGTATGGTAGTAGGTGCCTTTGAATGGGGTATGGTAGTAGGTCACTTTGAATGGGGTATGGTAGTAGGTGACTTTGAACGGGGTATGGTAGTAGGTGACTTTGAACGGGGTATGGTAGTAGGTGACTTTGAACGGGGTATGGTAGTAGGTGCCTTTGAACGGGGTATGGTAATAGGTGACTTTGAACGGGGTATGGTAGTAGGTGACTTTGAACGGGGTATGGTAGTAGGTGCCTTTGAACGGGGTATGGTAATAGGTGCCTTTGAACGGGGTATGGTAGTAGGTGCCTTTGAACGGGGTATGGTAATAGGTGACTTTGAACGGGGTATGGTAGTAGGTGCCTTTGAACGGGGTATGGTAATAGGTGACTTTGAACGGGGTATGGTAGTAGGTGCCTTTGAACGGGGTATGGTAATAGGTGACTTTGAACGGGGTATGGTAGTAGGTGCCTTTGAACGGGGTATGGTAATAGGTGACTTTGAACGGGGTATGGTAGTAGGTGCCTTTGAACGGGGTATGGTAATAGGTGACTTTGAACGGGGTATGGTAGTAGGTGACTTTGAACGGGGTATGGTAATAGGTGACTTTGAACGGGGTATGGTAGTAGGTGCCTTTGAACGGGGTATGGTAATAGGTGACTTTGAACGGGGTATGGTAGTAGGTGCCTTTGAACGGGGTATGGTAATAGGTGACTTTGAACGGGGTATGGTAGTAGGTGCCTTTGAACGGGGTATGGTAATAGGTGACTTTGAACGGGGTATGGTAGTAGGTGCCTTTGAACGGGGTATGGTAATAGGTGACTTTGAACGGGGTATGGTAGTAGGTGCCTTTGAACGGGGTATGGTAGTAGGTGCCTTTGAACGGGGTATGGTAATAGGTGACTTTGAACGGGGTATGGTAGTAGGTGACTTTGAACGGGGTATGGTAGTAGGTGCCTTTGAACGGGGTATGGTAATAGGTGACTTTGAACGGGGTATGGTAGTAGGTGCCTTTGAACGGGGTATGGTAATAGGTGACTTTGAACGGGGTATGGTAGTAGGTGCCTTTGAACGGGGTATGGTAATAGGTGACTTTGAACGGGGTATGGTAGTAGGTGCCAGGCACGCCGGTTTGTGTCAAGAACTGCAATGCCGCTGGTTTTTTCATGGTCAAGAGTTTCCTGTGTGCTCCAAAAATGGTCCACCACCCAAAGGACATCCAGCCATCTTGACACAACTATGGCAAGCATTGGAGTCAACATGGGTCAGCATCCCTGTGGAATGCTTTCAATGCCTTGTAGAGTCTATGCCAAAACTAATTGAGGCTGTTCTGAGGGCAAAAGAGGGGGATGCAACTCAGTATTAGGAAGGTGTTAATCATGTTTTTTACCATCGGTGTACAGTATATAGACATACCATGCATTTCAATGTGCATATGTAGGCAGTACAGTCATGGTGATAAACGTAATGAACTGGGACAGTCAATCATTTATGCACATTTTACAATAGTATAAAAATAATCCTATAGTTCAGTAAAATAAACGTGGGCATGATGTAGTCAATCTTTTTTCTCAGTTTTAGTTTTTTGTTTATCCCTGCTTGTGTAAGAGGACTTCCTTCCACTGGGTTTCCCCTCCTCCTCCTCCTCCTCCTCCTCCTCCTCCTCCTCCTCCTCCTCCTCCTCCTCATACCACAACATCATATATCCCCAGTGTGATCAGTACCACTCCAAAGCAGCAGATCATCTTTAATCACATATTTTTGTCCTGATTGAATATTTATTGGCTTATTTATTCTTAATCACAGACGGCCTCTGTCTGGGTCTAACCCTCCATATTTCTGTCCAGCTGAACTCCAGGTCTGCTCTTGGCGGTGCTCTCATAGCACCATTACCCTCAGCACAACGGTTGCCTGGCACCACTCAAATCCATCAAGTCTCTGTGATTTTGTCGACTGTGACATCCAGCCTCAGAGAGAAAAAATACCTCCAACACGGCCCCAGAGGATATTAGGCAAAGACACATGAGCCCATCATTTTCCAGGCCTCCACGTGTGCAATGCCATAATGATCCAAGGAAAATGTCTCTCTAACTGCCAGAGCCGTCTCTTTGTGGTTGCTTTGCTCTGCTCCTCTTTGCCCGCTGCACTAATTGAATCACTGTAGAGTCACTGTATCAATTCTAACTTTGGTATTAGGATTTAATCAGGCATGTAGGAGACCAGCTTGGTGAGGTGAGGGGTCCTTTGTGAGGAGCCCATCTGTTGGTGACACAAGGCCCAGTTTGGGCCCTCGTGGGCTGGGCCAAAACAAAAAGAGGGGCAGGCGGGTGGGTAGCTTCCCCTCCTCCCTCTCTAGGACGTCTGTCTGCGTCTCTGGGACCTCTTCCCTTTTAAATACATGCACAGGCACACATACATACGGGATACACACAAACCCATTTACACCCGTCCCCATCTCCTCCTCTTGAATACAGTATATACCCCTCACATCTGTTCCAGACCTGCAACACAGAGAGTGTACTGCAGTAATCTAATCTAGATACTGTCTCTTATCATATGCACTTCCCCCTGGCTGCTTGTTGTAATATTTCCCCTGGCTGCTTGTTGTAATATTTCCCATGGCTGCTTGTTGTAATATTTCCCCTGGCTGCTTGTTATAATATTTCCCCTGGCTGCTTGTTGTAATATTTCCCCCTGGCTGCTTGTTGTAATATTTCCCTCTGGCTGCTTGTTGTAATATTTCCCCTGGCTGCTTGTTGTAATATTTCCCCCTGGCTGCTTGTTGTAATATTTCCCCCTGGCTGCTTGTTGTAATATTTCCCCCTGGCTGCTTGTTGTGATATTTCTCCCTGGCTGCTTGTTGTAATATTTCCCCTGGCTGCTTGTTGTAATATTTCCCCTGGCTGCTTGTTGTAATATTTCCCCTGGCTGCTTGTTGTAATATTTCCCATGGCTGCTTTTTGTAATATTTCTCCCTGGCTGCTTGTTGTAATATTTCCCCTGGCTGCTTGTTGTAATATTTCCCCTGGCTACGTGTTGTAATATTTTCCCCTGGCTGCTTGTTGTAATATTTCCCCTGGCTGCTTGTTGTGATATTTCTCCCTGGCTGTTTGTTGTAATATTTCTCCCTGGCTGCTTGTTGTAATATTTCCCCTGGCTGCTTGTCGTAATATTTCCCCTGGCTGCTTGTTATAATATTTATCCCTGGCTGATTGTTATAATATTTCTCCCTGGCTGCTTGTTGTAATATTTCCCCTGGCTGCTTGTTGTAATATTTCCCCTGGCTGCTTGTTGTAATATTTCCCCTGGCTGCTTGTTGTAATATTTCCCCTGGCTGCTTGTTATAATATTTCCCCTGGCTGCTTGTTGTAATATTTCCCCTGGCTGCTTGTTGTAATATTTCCCCTGGCTGCTTGTTGTAATATTTTCCCCTGGCTGCTTGTTGTAATATTTCCCCTGGCTACGTGTTGTAATATTTCCCCCTGGCTGCTTGTTGTGATATTTCTCCCTGGCTGCTTGTTGTAATATTTCCCCTGGCTGCTTGTTATAATATTTCTCCCTGGCTGCTTGTTGTAATATTTCCCCTGGCTGCTTGTTGTGATATTTCCCCATGGCTGCTTTTTGTAAAATTTCTCCCTGACTGCTTGTTGTAATATTTCCCGTGGGTGCTTGTTGTAATATTTCCCCTGGCTGCTTGTTATAATATTTTCCCCTGGCTGCTTGTTGTAATATTTCCCATGGCTGCTTGTTGTGATATTTCTCCCTGGCTGTTTGTTGTAATATTTCTCCCTGGCTGCTTGTTGTAATATTTCCCTGGCTGCTTGTCGTAATATTTCCCTGGCTGCTTGTTATAATATTTCTCCCTGGCTGCTTGTTGTAATATTTCTCCCTGGCTGCTTGTTGTAATATTTCCCTGGCTGCTTGTCGTAATATTTCCCCTGGCTGCTTGTTATAATATTTCTCCCTGGCTGCTTGTTGTAATATTTCTCCCTGGCTGCTTGTTGTAATATTTCCCTGGCTGCTTGTCGTAATATTTCCCTGGCTGCTTGTTGTAATATTTCCCCTGGCTGCTAGTTGTAATATTTTCCCTGAATGCTCGTTGTAATATTTCCCCTGGCTGCTTGTTGTAATATTTCCCTGGCTGCTTGTTGTAAAATTTCCCTGGCTGCTTGTTATAATATTTTCCCTGGCTGCTTGTTGTAATATTTTCCCCTGGCTGCTTGTTATAATATTTCCCCTGACTGCTTGTTGTAATATTTCCCCTGACTGCTTGTTGTAATATTTCTCCCTGGCTGCTTGTTGTAATATTTCTCCCTGGCTGCTTGTTGTAATATTTCCCTGGCTGCTTGTTGTAATATTTCCCATTGGCTGCTTGTTGTAATATTTCCCTGGCTGCTTGTTGTAATATTTCTCCCTGGCTGCTTGTTGTAATATTTCTCCCTGGCTGCTTGTTGTAATATTTCCCCTGGCTACGTGTTGTAATATTTCCCCTGGCTGCTTGTCGTAATATTTCCCCTGGCTGCTTGTTGTAATATTTCCCCTGGCTGTTTGTTGTAAAATTTCCCCTGGCTGCTTGTTGTAATATTTCCCCTGGCTGCTTGTTATAATATTTTCCCCTGGCTGCTTGTTGTAATATTTCCCATGGCTGCTTGTTGTGATATTTCTCCCTGGCTGTTTGTTGTAATATTTCTCCCTGGCTGCTTGTTGTAATATTTCCCCTGGCTGCTTGTCGTAATATTTCCCCTGGCTGCTTGTTATAATATTTCTCCCTGGCTGCTTGTTGTAATATTTCTCCCTGGCTGCTTGTTGTAATATTTCCCCTGGCTGCTTGTCGTAATATTTCCCCTGGCTGCTTGTTATAATATTTCTCCCTGGCTGCTTGTTGTAATATTTCTCCCTATCTGCTTGTTGTAATATTTCCCCTGGCTGCTTGTCGTAATATTTCCCCTGGCTGCTTGTTGTAATATTTCCCCCTGGCTGCTAGTTGTAATATTTTCCCCTGAATGCTCGTTGTAATATTTCCCCTGGCTGCTTGTTGTAATATTTCCCCTGGCTGCTTGTTGTAAAATTTCCCCTGGCTGCTTGTTATAATATTTTCCCCTGGCTGCTTGTTGTAATATTTTCCCCTGGCTGCTTGTTATAATATTTCCCCTGACTGCTTGTTGTAATATTTCCCCTGACTGCTTGTTGTAATATTTCTCCCTGGCTGCTTGTTGTAATATTTCTCCCTAGCTGCTTGTTGTAATATTTCCCCTGGCTGCTTGTTGTAATATTTCCCATTGGCTGCTTGTTGTAATATTTCCCCTGGCTGCTTGTTGTAATATTTCTCCCTGGCTGCTTGTTGTAATATTTCTCCCTGGCTGCTTGTTGTAATATTTCCCCTGGCTACGTGTTGTAATATTTCCCCTGGCTGCTTGTCGTAATATTTCCCCTGGCTGCTTGTTGTAATATTTCCCCTGGCTGTTTGTTGTAAAATTTCCCCTGGCTGCTTGTTGTAATATTTCCCCTGGCTGCTTGTTGTAATATTTTCCCCTGGCTGCTTGTTATAATATTTCCCCTGACTGCTTGTTGTAATATTTCCCCTGGCTGCTTGTTGTAATATTTCTCCCTGGCTGCTTGTTGTAATATTTCTCCCTGGCTGCTTGTTGTAATATTTCCCTGGCTGCTTGTTGTAATTTTTCCCATTGGCTGCTTGTTGTAATATTTCTCCCTGGCTGCTTGTTGTAATATTTCTCCCTGGCTGCTTGTTGTAATATTTCCCCTGGCTGCTTGTTGTAATATTTCCCCTGGCTGCTTGTTGTAATATTTCTCCCTGGCTGCTTGTTGTAATATTTCCCCTGGCTGCTTGTTGTAATATTTCCCATTGGCTGCTTGTTGTAATATTTCTCCCTGGCTGCTTGTTGTAATATTTCTCCCTGGCTGCTTGTTGTAATATTTCCCCTGGCTGCTTGTTGTAATATTTCCCCTGGCTACTTGTTGTAATATTTTCCCCTGGCTGCTTGTTGTAATATTTCCCCTGGCTGCTTGTTATAATATTTCTCCCTGGCTGCTTGTTGTAATATTTCCCCTGGCTGCTTGTTGTGATATTTCCCCATGGCTGCTTTTTGTAAAATTTCTCCCTGACTGCTTGTTGTAATATTTCCCGTGGGTGCTTGTTGTAATATTTCCCCTGGCTGCTTGTTATAATATTTTCCCCTGGCTGCTTGTTGTAATATTTCCCATGGCTGCTTGTTGTGATATTTCTCCCTGGCTGTTTGTTGTAATATTTCTCCCTGGCTGCTTGTTGTAATATTTCCCCTGGCTGCTTGTCGTAATATTTCCCCTGGCTGCTTGTTATAATATTTCTCCCTGGCTGCTTGTTGTAATATTTCTCCCTGGCTGCTTGTTGTAATATTTCCCCTGGCTGCTTGTCGTAATATTTCCCCTGGCTGCTTGTTATAATATTTCTCCCTGGCTGCTTGTTGTAATATTTTCCCGTGGTTGCTTGTTGTAATTTTTCCCCTGGCTGCTTGTCGTAATATTTCCCCTGGCTGCTTGTTGTAATATTTCCCCCTGGCTGCTAGTTGTAATATTTTCCCCTGAATGCTCGTTGTAATATTTCCCCTGGCTGCTTGTTGTAATATTTCCCTGGCTGCTTGTTGTAAAATTTCCCCTGGCTGCTTGTTATAATATTTTCCCTGGCTGCTTGTTGTAATATTTTCCCCTGGCTGCTTGTTATAATATTTCCCCTGACTGCTTGTTGTAATATTTCCCCTGACTGCTTGTTGTAATATTTCTCCCTGGCTGCTTGTTGTAATATTTCTCCCTGGCTGCTTGTTGTAATATTTCCCCTGGCTGCTTGTTGTAATATTTCCCATTGGCTGCTTGTTGTAATATTTCCCCTGGCTGCTTGTTGTATAATTTCTCCCTGGCTGCTTGTTGTAATATTTCTCCCTGGCTGCTTGTTGTAATATTTCCCCTGGCTACGTGTTGTAATATTTCCCCTGGCTGCTTGTCGTAATATTTCCCGTGGGTGCTTGTTGTAATATTTCCCCTGGCTGTTTGTTGTAAAATTTCCCCTGGCTGCTTGTTGTAATATTTCCCATGGCTGCTTGTTGTGATATTTCTCCCTGGCTGTTTGTTGTAATATTTCTCCCTGGCTGCTTGTTGTAATATTTCCCCTGGCTGCTTGTCGTAATATTTCCCCTGGCTGCTTGTTATAATATTTCTCCCTGGCTGCTTGTTGTAATATTTCTCCCTGGCTGCTTGTTGTAATATTTCCCCTGGCTGCTTGTCGTAATATTTCCCCTGGCTGCTTGTTATAATATTTCTCCCTGGCTGCTTGTTGTAATATTTCTCCCTGGCTGCTTGTTGTAATATTTCCCCTGGCTGCTTGTCGTAATATTTCCCCTGGCTGCTTGTTGTAATATTTCCCCCTGGCTGCTAGTTGTAATATTTTCCCCTGAATGCTCGTTGTAATATTTCCCCTGGCTGCTTGTTGTAATATTTCCCCTGGCTGCTTGTTGTAAAATTTCCCCTGGCTGCTTGTTATAATATTTTCCCCTGGCTGCTTGTTGTAATATTTTCCCCTGGCTGCTTGTTATAATATTTCCCCTGACTGCTTGTTGTAATATTTCCCCTGACTGCTTGTTGTAATATTTCTCCCTGGCTGCTTGTTGTAATATTTCTCCCTGGCTGCTTGTTGTAATATTTCCCCTGGCTGCTTGTTGTAATATTTCCCATTGGCTGCTTGTTGTAATATTTCCCCTGGCTGCTTGTTGTAATATTTCTCCCTGGCTGCTTGTTGTAATATTTCTCCCTGGCTACTTGTTGTAATATTTCCCCGGGCTACGTGTTGTAATATTTCCCCTGGCTGCTTGTCGTAATATTTCCCCTGGCTGCTTGTTGTAATATTTCCCCTGGCTGTTTGTTGTAAAATTTCCCCTGGCTGCTTGTTGTAATATTTCCCCTGGCTGCTTGTTGTAATATTTTCCCCTGGCTGCTTGTTATAATATTTCCCCTGACTGCTTGTTGTAATATTTCCCCTGGCTGCTTGTTGTAATATTTCTCCCTGGCTGCTTGTTGTAATATTTCTCCCTGGCTGCTTGTTGTAATATTTCCCCTGGCTGCTTGTTGTAATGTTTCCCATTGGCTGCTTGTTGTAATATTTCTCCCTGGCTGCTTGTTGTAATATTTCTCCCTGGCTGCTTGTTGTAATATTTCCCCTGGCTGCTTGTTGTAATATTTCCCCTGGCTGCTTGTTGTAATATTTCTCCCTGGCTGCTTGTTGTAATATTTCCCCTGGCTGCTTGTTGTAATATCTCCCATTTGCTGCTTGTTGTAATATTTCTCCCTGGCTGCTTGTTGTAATATTTCTCCCTGGCTGCTTGTTGTAATATTTCCCCTGGCTGCTTGTTGTAATATTTCCCCTGGCTACTTGTTGTAATATTTTCCCCTGGCTGCTTGTTGTAATATTTCCCTGGCTGCTTGTTATAATATTTCTCCCTGGCTGCTTGTTGTAATATTTCCCCTGGCTGCTTGTTGTGATATTTCCCCATGGCTGCTTTTTGTAAAATTTCTCCCTGACTGCTTGTTGTAATATTTCCCGTGGGTGCTTGTTGTAATATTTCCCTGGCTGCTTGTTATAATATTTTCCCTGGCTGCTTGTTGTAATATTTCCCATGGCTGCTTGTTGTGATATTTCTCCCTGGCTGTTTGTTGTAATATTTCTCCCTGGCTGCTTGTTGTAATATTTCCCCTGGCTGCTTGTCGTAATATTTCCCCTGGCTGCTTGTTATAATATTTCTCCCTGGCTGCTTGTTGTAATATTTCTCCCTGGCTGCTTGTTGTAATATTTCCCTGGCTGCTTGTCGTAATATTTCCCCTGGCTGCTTGTTATAATATTTCTCCCTGGCTGCTTGTTGTAATATTTCTCCCTGGCTGCTTTTTGTAATATTTCCCCTGGCTGCTTGTCGTAATATTTCCCCTGGCTGCTTGTTGTAATATTTCCCCCTGGCTGCTAGTTGTAATATTTTCCCTGAATGCTCGTTGTAATATTTCCCTGGCTGCTTGTTGTAATATTTCCCCTGGCTGCATGTTGTAAAATTTCCCCTGGCTGCTTGTTATAATATTTTCCCCTGGCTGCTTGTTGTAATATTTTCCCCTGGCTGCTTGTTATAATATTTCCCCTGACTGCTTGTTGTAATATTTCCCCTGACTGCTTGTTGTAATATTTCTCCCTGGCTGCTTGTTGTAATATTTCTCCCTGGCTGCTTGTTGTAATATTTCCCCTGGCTGCTTGTTGTAATATTTCCCATTGGCTGCTTGTTGTAATATTTCCCCTGGCTGCTTGTTGTAATATTTCTCCCTGGCTGCTTGTTGTAATATTTCTCCCTGGCTGCTTGTTGTAATATTTCCCCTGGCTACGTGTTGTAATATTTCCCCTGGCTGCTTGTCGTAATATTTCCCGTGGGTGCTTGTTGTAATATTTCCCCTGGCTGTTTGTTGTAAAATTTCCCCTGGCTGCTTGTTGTAATATTTCCCCTGGCTGCTTGTTGTAATATTTTCCCTGGCTGCTTGTTATAATATTTCCCTGACTGCTTGTTGTAATATTTCCCTGGCTGCTTGTTGTAATATTTCTCCCTGGCTGCTTGTTGTAATATTTCTCCCTGGCTGCTTGTTGTAATATTTCCCCTGGCTGCTTGTTGTAATGTTTCCCATTGGCTGCTTGTTGTAATATTTCTCCCTGGCTGCTTGTTGTAATATTTCTCCCTGGCTGCTTGTTGTAATATTTCCCCTGGCTGCTTGTTGTAATATTTCCCCTGGCTGCTTGTTGTAATATTTCTCCCTGGCTGCTTGTTGTAATATTTCCCCTGGCTGCTTGTTGTAATATTTCCCATTGGCTGCTTGTTGTAATATTTCTCCCTGGCTGCTTGTTGTAATATTTCTCCCTGGCTGCTTGTTGTAATATTTCCCCTGGCTGCTTGTTGTAATATTTCCCCTGGCTACTTGTTGTAATATTTTCCCCTGGCTGCTTGTTGTAATATTTCCCCTGGCTACTTGTTATAATATTTCCCCTGGCTGCTTGTTGTAATATTTCCCATGGCTGCTTGTTGTAATATTTCCCCTGGCTGCTTGTTGTAATATTTCTCCCTGGCTGCTTGTTGTAATATTTCTCCCTGGCTGCTTGTTGTAATATTTCCCCTGGCTGCTTGTTGTAATATTTCTCCCTGGCTGCTTGTTGTAATATTTCCCATGGCTGCTTTTTGTAATATTTCTCCCTGGCTGCTTGTTGTAATATTTCCCCTGGCTGCTTGTTGTAATATTTCCCCTGGCTACGTGTTGTAATATTTTCCCCTGGCTGCTTGTTGTAATATTTCCCCCTGGCTGCTTGTTGTAATATTTCCCCTGACTGCTTGCTGTAATATTTCCCATTGGCTGCTTGTTGTAAAATTTCTCCCTGGCTGCTTGTTGTAATATTTCCCCTGACTGCTTGTTGTTATATTTTCCCCTGGCTGCTTGTTGTAATATTTCCCCTGGCTACGTGTTGTAATATTTTCCCCTGGCTGCTTGTTGTAATATTTCCCCTGGCTGCTTGTTGTAATATTTCCCCTGACTGCTTGCTGTAATATTTACCATTGTCTGCTTGTTGTAAAATTTCTCCCTGGCTGCTTGTTGTAATATTTCCCATTGGCTGCTTGTTGTAATATTTCCCCCTGGCTGCCTGTTGTAATATTTCCCATTGGCTGCTTGTTGTAATATTTCCCATTGGCTGCTTGTTGTCATATTTCCTCCTGGCTGCTTGTTGTAATATTTCCCCCTGGCTGCCTGTTGTAATATTTCCCATTGGCTGCTTGTTGTAATATTTCCCATTGGCTGCTTGTT
This sequence comes from Oncorhynchus keta, assembly GCF_023373465.1. NCBI lineage: Eukaryota > Metazoa > Chordata > Actinopteri > Salmoniformes > Salmonidae > Oncorhynchus > Oncorhynchus keta. The sequence continues at coordinate 22,734,453 of NC_068421.1, forward strand.
GTCATATTTCCCCCTGGCTGCTTGTTGTAATATTTTCCCCTGGCTGCTTGTTGTAATATTTCCCATTGGCTGCTTGTTGTAATATTTCTCCCTGGCTGCTTGTTGTAATATTTCCCCCTGGCTGCTTGTTGTAATATTTCCCCATGGCTGCTTGTTGTAATATTTTCCCCTGGCTGCTTGTTGTAATATTTCCCATTGGGTGCTTGTTGTAATATTTCCCCCTGGCTGCTTGTTGTAATATTTCCCCATGGCTGCTTGTTGTAATATTTTCCCCTGGCTGCTTGTTGTAATATTTCCCATTGGCTGCTTGTTGTAATATTTCCCCTGGCTGCTTGTTGTAATATTTCCCCTCACTGCTTGTTGTAATATTTCCCCTGGCTGCTTGTTGTAATATTTCCCCTGGCTGCTTGTTGTAATATTTCCCCTCACTGCTTGTTGTAATATTTCCCCTGGCTGCTTGTTGTAATATTTCCCCTGGCAGCTCACAGTGCTAGAGATGTAGATATTACACACAGATCATTACAGACCAGGACAAGAGCTGCTTCTGTTACCCGCCAGCTGAAATTGATTGTGACAGTACACACTCACTCGCACGCATGCACACACACACACACACACACACACACACACACACACACACACACACACACACACACACACACACACACACACACACACACACTGCATTCACATGGCTCAGTCAGGGCTAGGTGCTCTCTGTAAACGTGCTGATGGCAGGGGGTGTGTGTGTGTGTGTGTGTGTGTGTGTGTGTGTGTGTGTGTGTGTGTGTGTGTGTGTGTGTGTGTGTGTGTGTGTGTGTGTGTGTGTGTGTGTGTGTGTGTGTGTGTGTGTGTGTGTGTGTTTCAACCTAATACTAAAGCCAGCGGGTGCTTCTGTGGAGTAGGTGATTACAGAACTGGGCAGTCGTGACAGAGATGATGGTGATGAAGATGACATTAGCATCACTGGTATATTCCTATTCCTCCTTCTATTTACTTCAGCAGGAACCTTTACCGTAGCCTGAACCCCAATTCTTACCCCAATTCTACCATTTCACAGAAAGTAATCCCTTTTGCAGCCTATTATTTGACATGTGGATGTGTTGTTCTACTGTGAAGTTGTAGATTTAGCATCGGCCTTTGGTCATGGACTCGTAACTGGCATACGGGCCACCACAGATGGAGGAGACTGGCTGCCATGAATGTGGATGTGAACGTTTGATGCCCAGAGCAAAGCGCACCACAGGTCCCACGGTTTCAACACCGAGACCCTCTCTCAGCTCAGTGCCATATGCCGTTCCATACCCTTCAGCACGTCTCATACCCCAGACCCAGCACACTTGGTCCTGCCTGCTCTCCCCTTCCTCCTCCCTTCCCTATTTCCATCCATCCATCGACCCATCCCTCCTTCTCTCCTTCAATCTCTCCATCACCCTCCTCACGGCCCCCCATGCAGCCTGCTGTCCCTTCTCTCCCTTCTCTCCCTTCTCTCCCTTCTCTCCCTTCTCTCCCTCCCTCCCTCCCTCCCTCCCTCCCTCCAATGGCTGCACAAATTAGCACAATGTGCAGGCGGGGCATCTCAGCTGGCCTCCACACCCCACTTGACACAGGCCTGACCTCTGCTGTGTGTGTCTGCCTCCCCGTTTGGCTGGACCAACTCAGGGTGGGCTGTCACTCCCGTCACCCCTGGCTGCCAACAACACAACAGGATGGGGACAGCAGGGAAGGAGAGGAGGGTAGGGAGCGAGGGATGGAGGAGTGAAGGAGGAGGGAGGGAGGGAGGAAGAACAGTCCAGTCTCGTCTGCCTTGGGAAATGGGGGTGGGGGCTTGGGTGTAGCTTCCCAGGGTCACCTGGTCAATTAAATTCACATTGAGGATATAAATGATATACAAACAAGTAAACGTCTGACTAGAAGGGCTATCAAGGACTCCTCGGTCATGGGGTGTCGACATACTGTATTGTTGTCCACAATGACTTATAGAGCTGTCTGTATTATATTTAAATTCCTATAGGGGAACAACCACATAATAGCTAAAAACATTGCTGGGTTGAAGTGAACTTAATTTACAATAATACGTTTACTTCCTTTTTTTGTTTTTGTTTAAACCGAGCAATTTTTCAAACGATAGTAGAAAGTTGATCAATATAAGGAGACATCACTTGTGGTTTTACAACTTTACAGATTTTATTATATTTTTTTAGGATATTATTTTATTTATGATACTCCCTCATACCGTCAGTTGAAATCAGCTGTATTGCCACTCAACTCAAACACAACAACAGACGTTTAAATGAGCCCGTCTGACCCTATAGGGGTGTGTGTGAGTGAGAGGCATGTAACAGTCCCCCTCTGGCCGTCGTTCTCTGAGGAGTGCATGATACTAAAGACACTAAACAGAGTCCCGGCTGTGACAGGGGTGTGGTGGGGGGTCCGGGGTCCCCTCTCTCCCTCAACCATTCTGTTCTCTTTACAACTTTACAAAATAGGCTTTTAATTTTGCCGGGCGGCTGGGGCGTGTGTCCTGCCTGCATCAATCATCATCATGAGGTTTCAGGCTGGGGCCTTTCCCTAGGGCCCTCTCACCGCAAAGATGTCCCCACACGCTTGCATGCACACACACACACACACACACACAAAACCATACACACAGACAAATGTCTGGGCAGCATTAAAGATGGGGGAAAAATAGGAAGAAAGCAAATGTCACAAAATGAAAAAATAAGAATTTTTATGTCATTCAAGTTTTAGGTTGGACTTATACCAGACTAAGGACTATACCAGAAATGGTACATTTCTACCTCCCCAACCTTCATCCCTTTTTCATCTCTCTCTCTCACCCTGCTGGGTGGTGTAATCTGATAAACCTTGCCGAGAGGTGTGATAAGGCAGGGCACCGGAGCACTGTGTACCTCCTCACTCCCTTCTCACCCCCAACTCACCCCCTCTCGCCGCCGGTGTGTGTTTAGTATGCATAGAGCTTGGCTATCTACTCCATTGCACATTGACTTCCCCACCACCCCAACACCTTATTCTGATCAACCCCAGCGACAACACCCCTCCACTAGCCCTCCATCCCCTCTTACACTCTTCCTACACCCCCCAGACCCCAGCAACCAGCACCCAGCACCTCTATACCTTGTCCCTTATCCCCTGAGCATAGTTGAGCCATTGGGGGAGAGAAAATTACAAAATAAGTACTGTTTTCCCCCCACTCACTGTTTCAGCTGGCTCCCCTCTCTCTCAATCCTCTCCCCTTTCCTTCTCTCTCTCTCTTTCTCCCCCTCTCCACTCTCTCTCTGACCCCAGAGGCGTGCCGCACAGTGATAATGGAGCTGGGAGAGCCGAAGGCTGCTATCTATCGGCCATGCCGCTCAAATGGGATTGTGTGTGTGTGTCTGTGTGTGTGAACTGGGTGGATGCAAGTGGTTATTAGAGATCAGGGAAGCCCAGGATTTTAGACTGGGCAGGATTGGGGGGCTTGAAGGACGGACAGGAGTGAAGAGATGGAGCGGGGAGGAGAGGAGAGGAAAGAGAGAGACGGTGACGGTGTTTGTAAGCCTCCCCTGCTAACCATGAGAGATAAGACAAAGCGAGTTGTTTACAGTTCCTCTCTGCATAAAGAGCCATTAATAAAGGTGAAGTATGATCTGATGAACGGAACGGTGAGGGGCAGGCTATGGTGTATGTGTGTGTGTGTGTGTGTGTGTGTGTGTGTGTGTGTGTGTGTGTGTGTGTGTGTGTGTGTGTGTGTGTGTGTGTGTGTGTGTGTGTGTGTGTGTGTGTGTGTGTGTGTGTGTGTGTCTGTATGTGTACAGATGTGGGGTGACCTGGCCTCAGACAGAACACCTCCACCAACACTGCTTTACATCGCTTTCTGACGATCTCATTCACACCACTAGACCCCCAGCTAGCTAGCTAGCCTTGTGTGAAAGAGAAAGATGGAATTCCTGTGTGTGTGTGTGTGTGTGTGTGTGTGTGTGTGTGTGTGTGTGTGTGTGTGTGTGTGTGTGTGTGTGTGTGTGTGTGTGTGTGTGTGTGTGTGTGTGTGTGTGTGTGTGTGTGTGTGTGTGTGTGTGTGTGTGTGTGTCTGGATGCATTGGAGTGTAGAGGCAGCTAACCCCCTGTTGGATTGTTTTGTGCCTCGCGCTGCGCTGCCTGTTTTGTTTGGGTCCCGATCGAGTGCTCTTCCCATGCTTATTTCCCTTTATTTTTATTGTTCCATCTGGCTGCTAGTCACACATTAATCAACATTGTGAACGGGGCCTACCTCCCTCTGCCAGTGGTGTTATCAACTCACAGTTGATGTGAGCGCTGGCCCAGGAGAGAGGGCTCTGGCAAGGGGAGAGGAACAACAACACAGCCGGCGTGTGGTTTATTTCTGGTGTATATGTGCACCAGCGTCATGTCAGTGTGCATGTTGATGCCTTGGTGGACAGCAGTCGACAAATTTGAAGTCTGGCCTCAAACGTCTCACGTAGGCAAAACAGTTGCTGAAACACACACACACCAGAAACCAGAGGCGAGCTAGTCTATGTTTATTGTAGCAGGTTTTAGTTTAAGTTGTACCTCACGCTCCCTATCAGGCCTGTGTCTCAGTTCAAGTTGGACAGACGGAGGTGGGCTTTAACCAGACATGACTAGTGGCACCAGAGAGAGTGAGCAGCATCAGCAGCAGCTGCAGTGTGTCAGGCTTGGCTCTGGCTGTGACTCTCTGGACTGATAAAGAGCTGCTTACAGAGCTCATCTCAGCTCACGGACAGCCAGAGCCCCTGTCCTGTCCTCCTGGAGGCCCAGGCTCGGCCGGAGCCTAAAGAAAACAGGTAGCCCAGGTTAGAGCCCTATTGTCAGGCCACGGGATCCTGTCTGTAATCTTCAGATTTAGCAGTGGGGGTGTACACACACTTCCTCCCACACACACACACACACACACACAAACACGCAAACAAACACACTCATACACATACACACACAAAAACAAGCATTCATAAGCTAGCACACACACAATGCTCTCTCACTGTCCCTGGTGCTGGCGTGGCTCTGATTCAAGCTTAGCGAACAGGACCACCTCTTCTCTGCATGTCATGGAGCGAGCCCCGCACGCAATGTTTCATTTCACACTTGCTTTGCGCAGACAAACCAGTTGATTTGACAGCCGAGCCAGAGATTGAATTAACCCCATTGTCGCCGATCGAGGCTTTTAAATGCCTTTTTGTTTATTTGTTTGTTTTAATTTGCTCCACTCCTCCCTCCCTTACTCGTCGTCGCGGTCCGAACAGGGGAATAATTAGCGTGGTATTGAAAAGTAATAATGCTATGGATTAACGTGGGAGAAGTTGACGGAGGCACATCATTGAGTGAGACAAATCCATGCTCGGAATTGGCAGACAAAGCAAGAAGCAGTCAATACGGATTATGGCTAAGCCGCCCCACTTTGGCGAGGCTCTTTGGACTGGCATTGATAGGCTCTCGCAGGTCTGCCAGCACCCCCAGCCCACCCCCACTCGGTGTTACCAGGCAGGGGGGAGACATTGGGTTGGAGGAGGGTTGGCGGGCGGGCGTTGGCATGGGGGGTGGGGGAGGATAAGGAGGGGGAGGCAGAAGGAGGCTGGGCGTCTTGCCACGTCTACCCCTCCAACCCTCCATCCTTCTATCCCCCCTCTTCTCCTCCACCCAAGCCCTCGATCCCTCTCCCATCGGGCGTGGCGCTGGCACTGCCATGGGCTTGGGTTTGGTGCCAGCTGGGCAAACACTCAAGTCGTTGACAGAATAAACACCTTGCAAATAGAGGCAGAGATGACACCCAGGCAGCTCCAAGTAGGGAAGCAGAGCAACAGAGAAATACATCAGCTAGATTTTATATGCTTGCAGATGGTGATGGAAGAAGGAGCATCTCCTTAACAACTAGTCTGAAGTCGATCCATTCTATCTGGCCTTTTCCATAGCTTTGTATAGGTCTTTTATTTAACTGATATGGGTTTACTACTGAGTATTGTTTCCTGTTGTAGAGGTCTTTTATTTAACTGATATGGGTTTACTACTGAGTATTGTTTCCTGTTGTAGAGGTCTTTTATTTAACTGATATGGGTTTACTACTGAGTATTGTTTCCTGTTGTAGAGGTCTTTTATTTAACTGATATGGGTTTACTACTGAGTATTGTTTCCTGTTGTAGAGGTCTTTTATTTAACTGATATGGGTTTACTACTGAGTATTGTTTCCTGTTGTAGAGGTCTTTTATTTAACTGATATGGGTTTACTACTGAGTATTGTTTCCTGTTGCTAGGCCTTTGTCGACTCCGAGGGTGACCTCATACACTCTTAGAAAAAGGTGCTATCTAGAACTTCAAAGGGTTTTTAGGCTGTCCCATAGGAGAACCCTTTACACAGATGGTTCTCCATAGAACCCAAAAGGGTTTTTAGGCTGTCCCATAGGAAAACCAGTTACACAGATGGTTCTCCATAGAACCCAAAGGGGTTTTTAGGCTGTCCCATAGGAGAACCCTTTACACAGATGGTTCTCCATAGAACCCAAAAGGGTTTTTAGGCTGTCCCATAGGAGAACCCTTTACACAGATGGTTCTCCATAGAACCCAAAAGGGTTTTTAGGCTGTCCCATAGGAGAACCCTTTACACAGATGGTTCTCCATAGAACCCAAAAGGGTTTTTAGGCTGTCCCATAGGAAAACCCTTTACACAGATGGTTCTCCATAGAACCCAAAAGGGTTTCTAGGCTGTCCCATAGGAGAACCCTTTACACAGATGGTTCTCCATAGAACCCAAAAGGGTTTTTAGGCTGTCCCATAGGAGAACCCTTTACACAGATGGCTCTCCATAGAACCCAAAAGGGTTTCTAGGCTGTCCCATAGGAGAACCCTTTACACAGATGGTTCTCCATAGAACCCAAAAGGGTTTTTAGGCTGTCCCATAGGAAAACCATTTGAAGAACCCTTTTTGGTTGCAAGTAGAAACCTTTTGTTTCCAGGTAAAAAAAAACATTTTGAGTTCCATGTAGAACCCTTTACACAGATGGTTCTCCATAGAACCCAAAAGGGTTCTCCTATGGGGACCGCTGAAGATCCCTTTTGGAACCCTTTTTCTAAGAGTGTAGCTAGATGAATGAGAATGTGTGTTAATCTTCTGATTGTTTTAGATGGGTGTCCGTGTATGGGTGTGTGTTTATGGGGGTGTATGGGTGTAAGTCTGTGGGGGGTGGTATGTGGGCTTGGGATTGTCTTTGTTGACAGTGTTTGTGTGTACGTGTGTGTTAATATGTATGAGCATGTTTACCTTCATTGTCGTTGTGCAGGTGTTTGTGAGTGTGCATGTGTGCATGTGCTCATTATGCGGTTCTTTGGGCAATATCCTCAGTGCATTTGTATTATGTCTCAGTACTCTGTACACACTGTGGTCCTGAGTGTGTATGTGTTTTTCTTTACGCATTGGTGTTTTTTGGTATATTTTGTATGCATCTCTGAATGTACGCAATTGTTCCCAAAGCCCTGCTAAACTGGTTAACATAGCTGGTCTTACCCCTCTAACCCTTACTACGGCACCATTACTCCCCCTCCCCTTTCAGTCAGACCCCCAGTAAAGCATCACATTCAACCCTCCACCCATCTTGGAATCTGTTTACACCTCTAAACATGCACAGCTCAGGTGGAGAGAGCACTCACCATGCATCCCCTGGCTCCCTTAAGTCAGCAGTCAACATATGTATAGGCCCAAATCAAAATAAATAATCCAATAAGAAGAATCACCCAATTCTCCACTGTTATGTGTGGAGAGAATGGACAGGGATGAGTGTTGAGCATCGTCGGAGATATGGACATTTGTGTGTCTGTGGATATTTTGTAATAATTTTATTCATTAGTTCGCTCATTCTTTCGCATATAATTCTTATATTTTTATGTTAATGACGGCCAGGAATGAGAGAGAAAGTGTTTTTTGATGACATATCTCCATTAGAGATCCTTTGGACGGCTTAACGCCCCGTCCAAAAATAGCGGTGAAATCCGACGGAATAATGCAGAGAGGGGAGGTGGGGGGTGGGGACAGGGGGGAGGGATTTGGTGCAGCTGAAGCTTTGCATTCAAATCGGTGTCCGTCTCGGCAGAGGGCCCCGCGCACTACGCTTTATCGTGTCCGTACAGCCAGCCCTGCTTGTTTATGAATAAGAAATGTGGCACGAGACCAGAGAAGTGAGTTGTCTTTGTTTTGTCAAGTGTGCCTCGACAAAATGCTTCCCCCCTCCTCCTCTCCCTCCTTTCCCCCTCCAGGGACCAAAGAGGGCAGCTCTGAACCCATGTCGCCTGCCTACCTGACGCACTGTTGCCATGGGAATGGCTGTCCCTCGATGATACCAACACACACACACACACACATACAGACAGCCTCTATCTTCTCTCCTCACTCCAACAAGTTCTGTTAAATATTCATGAGGTGTGACTACAGGAGGACCCCTCTCTCTCTCTCTCTCTCTCTCTCTTCTTTCATCTCTCTCTCTCATCTCTCTCTCCTTCTTTCTCTGGCTCACTCACTTTCTCTCCTTCTCTCTGACTCCCTCTCTTTTCCATCTCCTCTCTCTCTCTCTCTCTCTCTCTCTCTCTCTCTCTCTCTCTCTCTCTCTCTCTCTCTCTCTCTCTCCTCTCTCTCTCTCTGCTGGCCTTTGTCTTAGACTCCGTCCTGCCTTTAAAGCTGGAGTGAAGTTGTCAGACCCGACCGGTTGTCTTTAAAGACAGGCCTGTGGAAAGTGTGATGCTCTGCCTGTCATCTCTGCAGCCAGCATCCACCCAGCAAACACAGCAGCCAGGACACCTGTGATGCTCTGCCTGTCATCTCTGCAGCCAGCATCCACCCAGCAAACACAGCAGCCAGGACACCTGTGATGCTCTGCCTGTCATCTCTGCAGCCAGCATCCACCCAGCAAACACAGCAGCCAGGACACCTGTGATGCTCTGCCTGTCATCTCTGCAGCCAGCATCCACCCAGCAAACACAGCAGCCAGGACACCTGTGATGCTCTGCCTGTCATCTCTGCAGCCAGCATCCACCCAGCAAACACAGCAGCCAGGACACCTGTGATGCTCTGCCTGTCATCTCTGCAGCCAGCATCCACCCAGCAAACACAGCAGCCAGGACACCTGTGATGCTCTGCCTGTCATCTCTGCAGCCAGCATCCACCCCAGCAAACACAGCAGCCAGGACACCTGTGATGCAAGTCAGTATTCAACGTCCATCCATGCCGGAGGACGATGGGAGAAGATGTGGAAACCGGCCACTAGGGGCAACAGTAGGGGCAACAGGGAGCGCTGTTACCTTCAAGTAGGTTTCGGTTTTGCCAGGGTGTTGTGAACAGAGATGGCGGATGGGCGTAAGCATCTGATTCCAAAGGTTTCAAGTTTGAATCCAGCGATCGAAAGATGTTTTTGAGATTTTTGTTTTAAGACTATCCCAAACATTAACCCAAACCTTAACCATTTTGAGTTAATGCCTAACCTAATGAAGTAGATCTATTTTTGGTATTCTGGTCGAGTTTAGGCTGTCTGATGAGCAATATGAAGAGAGATTCTTATGTTCAGTGGATAGTTTGCGGCTGCTTTTCAAGTATTCCAGCAGTATTTTCAGCACATCCAAAGGGAAGGTGTCCCCCCTGTGTATGTGTGTCTACCCTAACCCCCATACTAGGGGCTGAGCGGTGGAGGTGGGGGTGGGTTGCCGTCGGGGTGTTCACCCAGGAGGGTCATCATGGTGTGGGCAGGCTTAGCCCTGCTCCCTCTCCCTCCAGTGGGATCATGGTGGTGCCAGCCTGCCTGCTGAACCATCTGACACACATTCACACCTCGCCCTGGCGGGCACTGCCAGCTTCTGCCACCATGCCTAGGAGCATGTGGCTCTGAGTACACACTCGCCACAGTAGCAGGCTTTACAGTGTCAAAGTCAGTCTCGGTGGCACAGGTGACATTAGGTTTGTAGCCAAGTAACAGTCTAGGAGTCCTATCTTCTTCTTCCTCTATCTCTGTCTTTGTTTTCCCAGCTCCTTTTTCATGTTCTTTCTATGCTCTGCTTTCATTCTCTATCCCTTCCTCTTTCTGTTTTGCTCTTATTCTCTCTCTCTTCCTCTCTGTTTAATGCGTTCTCTCCCCCCCCCCCTCTCTCTGTTCAGTTCGCTTTTCTCTCGCTCGACTGGGAATCACCTCGGTCTCTGACGTAGTGTCTTTCTCCAACAGTCTGTCTGCCCATATGCCCAGAGCCTGACACCAAAATATGGCCTGCCCAATGTGTGTCTTTGTTAGCTGTTTAAATGTGGCTAATCTCATTCAGCCACATAGCTCAGCTGCTCTCTGTCTCTCTCTCTTCTCCACACTCCCCCATTTTCAGCTGTCGTCAAGCTTTCTATACCCTCTATCTGTCTCTTTCTCTCTTTGTCTATTTCTTTCCCTTATTCTCTTCCCTTTCTACATCGCCATGGAAACTCTCTTCCTCCCTATTTTGCTTTTATGTCTCCTTCACTCTCTGCCTCTTTTTTACTTCCTCTCCTTAAGCTTGCTCCTATCCTTTTTAGCAATTCTCTATGTCTTCTCTCCCTCCTGTCTCTCTCCCTCCATCTCTCCCTCTCTCTCCCTCAAACTCTCTGCCCCCTCTCTCAGTGGTAAATCCTCTAATCTCTCCTGCTCAGACTGTGTGGCACACGCTGGCCTCTCGCGGGCACACAGATGCCCTCTGTCCGCCATCATCTCGGGGGTGCTTCCTGCGCAGGTGTGCCATGGGGCGCCGTCGGCACGGGGGCACCGGGCCGGTGGGCATGGATCAGGGAGGGGAGTGGGGGGGCAGTCAACGTTCCCGTTCGTTCCCAAACGCTCTGGAGTGAGAAGGAGAGGGTAGACCAGACAGACAGATGCTACTTGATAGTACTGCCTCCTGCCTCAGTCCATGACGTTCCCAACATGTGACGTTCCTCTTTTCCTGCTGACTCCATAGGATTCTTTGGGGTTGGTTGGTACTTTTTCCCCCTTTCGCTGGCATCTCTTAATCAATGTTAATTGGCTGTAATTAGTATATGTTAATTAATTATATTTACTTCAAATTAAAGGTATGAATGGTCCCAGAGGCTTTCCTGTTCATCTCATTAAAACCAATTAGCGGCAATTAACACGTGTAAATGAGACGCCACTGAGTCCAAAACAAACAGTGTGCAGGCTGCCTGCTTCCCATGCTGTTTAACCTGGCCTGTGTGAGTGTGCGAGGGAGCATTGATAGCTAAGTGGACTTCTTGAAACAAACACTACAGAACAGCACACATTTACATGACATACTGTACATTTACATGACATACTGTACATTTACATGACCATATGACTCAAAACATTGTCGATAGAAACATATACAGTTAAAGTCAGAAGTTTACATACACTTAGGTTGGAGTCATTAAAACTCGTTTTTCAACCACTCCACAAATTTCTTGTTAACAAACTATAGTTTTGGCAAGTCGGTTGGGACATCTACTTTGTGCATGACACAAGTCATCTATCCAAGAATTGATTACAGACAGATTATTTCACTTATAATTCACTGTATCACAATTCCAGTGGGTCAGAAGTTTACATACACTAAGTTGAATGTGCCTTTAAACATGTTGGACAATTCCAGAAAATTATGACATGGCTTTAGAAGTTCTGATAGGCTAATTGACATCATTTGAGTCAATTGGAGGTGTACCTGTGGATATATTTCAAGGCCTACCTTCAAACTCAGTGCCTCTTTGATTGACATCATGGGCAAATCAAAAGAAATCAGCCAAGACCTCAGAAAAAAAAACTGTAGACCTCCACAAGTCTGGTTCATCCTTGGGAGCAATTTCCAAATGCCTGAAGGTACCAAGTTCATCTGTACAAACAATAGTACGCAAGTATAAACACCATGGGACCACGCAGCCATCATACCGCTCAGGAAGGAGATGCGTTCTGTCTCCTAGAGATTAACGTACTGTGGTGCGAAAAGTGCAAATCAATCCCAGAACAACAGCAAAGGACCTTGTGAAGATGCTGGGGGAAACAGATACAAAAGTATCTATATTCACAGTCAAACAAGTCCTATATCAACATGACCTGAAAGGCCTCTCAGCAAGGAAGAAGCCCCTGCACCAAAACCACCATAAAAAAGCCAGACTACGGTTTCCAACTGCAAATGGGGATAAAGATCATACTTTTTGGAGAAATGTCCTCTGGTCTGATGAAACAAAAATAGAACTGTTTGGACATGATGACCATCGTTATATTTGGAGGAAAAGGGGGAGGCTTACAGGCCGAAGAACACTGTCCCAACCATGAAGCAGGGGGGTGGCAGCATCATTTTGTGGGTACTTTGCTGCAGGAGGGACTGGTGCACTTCACAAAATAGATGGCATCATGAGGTTGGAAAAGTAAGTGGATATTTTGAAGCAACATCTCAAGACATCAGTCAGGAAGTTAAAGCTTGGTTGCAAATGGGTCTTCCAAATTGCCAAGCATACTTCCAAAGTTGTGGCAAAACGGCTTAAGGACCACAAAGTCAAGGTATTGGAGTTGCCATCACAAGCCCTGACCTCGATCCTATAGAAAATTTGTGGGCAGAACTGAAACAACGTGTGCGAGCAAGGAGGCCTACAAGCCTGATTCAGTTACACCAGCTCTGTCAGGAGGAATGGGCCAAAATTCACCCAACTTATTTTGGGAAGCTTTGTAGAAGGCTACCCGAAACGTTTGACCCAAGTTAAGCCATTTAAATTCAATGCTACCAAATACTAATTGAGCGTATGTAAACTTCAGACCCACTGGGAATGTGATGAAAGAAATAAAAGCTGAAATAAATAATTCTCTCTACTATTATTCCGACATTTCACATTCTTAAAATAAAGTGGTGATCCTAACTGACCTAAAACAGGGAATTTGTCCTTGGATTAAATGTCAGGAATTGTGAAAAACTGAGTTGAAATGTATTTGGCTAAGGTGTATATAAACTTCCGACTTAGTAACCTTTTCCTTACATATTCACAGAATCCCTTATTTTGAACATGTCTTCAGTAGTCTCAGTCCTACAGTATGGGACCTGATATTGTTGTTTTACATCAGACCTCTTCCTCACATAAAATCCAATGCTTTTATTAATTGAAATTCAGTCGACAACATATCTTGTTTTTGTCTGAGAAACCACCATCCGCATTGAGTAGGGAGAGTAATCCCACGCAGGGAAAATTGCCAGCAAATGAGGTGATGTAAACAAGGAAGAGAAGAGCAAAATAAACAGAACACAGTCAAGCATCTATAGCCTCACAGTATAGCCACTATACACTATTAAATTATGCTGCTCTGTTTACATTTAAGGTGACAGTCATTTCTGGACAGTTTAATATCGAATAAAGAAGCATTTAATCCACATTCTACCATCTCTTTCTCCTTAGCCTATGCAGTCTATTCTCTCTCACTGCCCTCAGACTGTGTAAGAGAGAGAAACAGAGGGAGGAATACATTTCTACATTTGCCCAGACAGACACAACACAGGATCTTAAATTTTACCTCGGTATTAAAACTCTCAATATTCCCATTCCAGGAGCATCCCAAACCTCAGACTTCAATTATCCCCACAACACAGCCCAGGTTTCAATAAAGCACACGAAGTTGACATCAAAAACGCTCAACACCTTTCTAAACGCTAAATAGATCCACATTATTACTCATTGGAATTTTAATTGTATTTATATTCCCACCCTCTCAAGGTTGAATGAAAATAAGAAAATATGTCTTTGAAATCCTGTTTCAGAGCTAGCCCTAATCTGAGTTTTGTGGTTGTGTCAGGCAGCGTTGACAGACATCTCTCTAGGTGTAGGGATATGAGTGTGTGTCGTAGTAGTCCCTGGGTTTAGCAGAGAGAAACGTCGTAAGCAACGCCTGCCGTACTTACCACTGTAACAATCAGGGGGTTTCAGGGGCTTTGAGGCTGAGAAGATGACGCTTTGTTTGGCGATAAGAGAGAGAGAATGTGTGTGTGTGTGTGTGTGTGTGTGTGTGTGTGTGTGTGTGTGTGTGTGTGTGTGTGTGTGTGTGTGTGTGTGTGTGTGTGTGTGTGTGTGTGTGTGTGTGTGTGTGTGTGTGTGTGTGTGTGTGTGTGTGTGTGTGTGTGTGTGTGTGTGTGTGTGTGTGTGTGCGTGCATGATCCTGGGTGATGAACAAATATGTGTGCTCTATTGTGGGATGGTAAACACGGCAGCAGTAAGAGGCACAGGATTTACTGTTTCTTATTTTGATGGGGTGAGAGGAGGGGGCAGGGGGTGCTGTATTTGGAGTGGAGCACAATGAAGAGATGGGGGATTGGGGAAAGAGAGGAAGAATGAGGGAAATAAAGGTGGAGGAAGAATTTCAGGAGTGCCCTGACATAAGACCACGTTGATAAAGGAAGGAATGTAGCAGCCAACAAGGAGAGAGGGAGAGAAAGAAGGAGTGTGTAAGTCGAAGGAAAGTTCAGCCAGGTCTGAGTCCTCATTACCCTTCAGCCCTCCCCTATAAACTCAAACACAGAGTGTCACCCCCCTTTTCTCTCCCCCCTCTCCGGGCTCAAAGACCCTGGTGGAGCTAGCTTGATGTTCCGTGGTGTCACATAGAAGTTTTAATCAGGGCCAGACAATCAGTCAAACTTTCTCTCTCATATTCAGTACTCTTTTTCCTTCAATGTCCCTTGATAGGTCCTCAGAGACAATCCTACAGGTGGAGCTCCATTTAAAAGAGGGTTATCCATGTCATACATATGGAATTTTTTATTTTCACGTGAACTAATGGGAGTTAAAGGGATAGCTCACCCAAATTACCCTGTTAGCAGTCTATGGACAAGCTATGACAGCAATCGATGCTTTGGTTTAGTTTCACAGGCACTGTTTCCAAATGCTAATATTTTAGCGTTTGTGGCACAAATCTCATTCAAGTCATGGGACAGATATTAGCATTTTTCGCACATCATGTCCAAATCATCCGAAAGTATAAAAAAAATGGATTGGGAAGCTCAACAAAGTCCCTTGTAGTTGATTTGAACATGATGCGTGAAAAATGCTAATATCGGCTTCATGACTTGAATGGTATTCAAGCCACAAATCCTAAAACATTAGCATTTGGAAACATTATCAGGGAAGCGCATTATAGTAGCTTGGAAACAGAATGACATTTCTAAAGAAGGCACATTTTAGTAGGAAATCCATTTGTCATCATTGTGATGTCGCCAGGTTGACTCTCGATGTACTATAACATTAGCTAGCTAACTAAGAATGAGGGGAGTCAACTGAATTTTAGTTTGCTAATGTAAGCATTGCTAACTATTTTTTAAACACTTTGCTAGCTAATGACAACATTACCATTTCTCTAAAGTTAATTTGACCACATGATAATGATAGCAAAGTTGTTTCCTACTAATTTGTTTGCCTTATTAAGCATTGTCATAGTATTTCAAGGCAAATATAGTGTAATTTCAATGAAACAGTCATTAACCCCCGTTCAGCATGACTGAACACCAGTGAACTTCCGATGACCACTATGGTCAGCGTCATTTTTAGAACATTCATAAAAATGGCGTGACGACCGAGTGACGGAGGTGCAACCCATGAATACAGTTTCTACTTTAGAACACTGTTTCCCAACTCCTCCAATACCCCCAACAGCACACATTTCTGAACATGCACACCTGATTCAACTCATTGAGGGCTTGATGCTATATGATTAGTTGACAAGTTACATCAGGTGTGCTTGTCAGGGGATACAATAGAAATGTCTACTGTTGGGTGTCCTTCAGGACTGGAGTTGGGAAATACTGTTCATAGAGAGTAAGAACGAAGTTGGTGCATAACTGTGACATGCAGTGAGACACTAGTGTCATATGTGATCAACAGTTTGGCCTGGGAGGCCACCTCTCCACTCCGCCGACAACACTCACACAAGTGATTATTCCGTCATAAGGTATTTTACATTCAAATTGGTCATTTAGCTTTGAAGCATGAAAAATGCATCTAATCCTTTTAAACAGTGAATTGGTGAGAGTTACTTCACACACCGACAGACAGAAGAGGAGAGGAGAAGACATCAGGAGTATAGTCTGATGCCACTGTGGCTGTCTGGTATCTTCCTCCAGTCTCCAGATTAGAGCTAGTGAAGGTCTGGCCAGGCCATGCTGCTGCCTCACTAATGTTCTCTGTGTTTCCCGGGCTTAGGGAGAAGCGACCTCTCATCTGTTCCCTCGGCTGCCTGGCAGAGATATAAGTTAACACGCGTTTATTTTTTCCTTTTTCTTTATTTCTTTATTTCCCATCCCTCTGTATCTGAGAATTACACAGGGAGTCCGTCCGTCCCTAACACGGCCACAATCAGCCTCTCCTCAGTGAGTAGCGTGTTCTTCTTTCAGGGCTGTCATGGAGGAAAGAAAATGCAGCACACCTGTATGGTCTCAGAGAGGCCTCTCTGTCTTGTTGTCAACATACTTCTATGGGGAGAGGGGATTCTCAATAAGGGTGATGTCTGTGTGTCTGTTCTGCAGAACACACAAAAAAATACAGCCATTCTCTCCATACAGAGCCATGTAAATTCCCCATCCCCATGTAGTATTTGCAGTGGTGTGGCCTACTGGAAGAGAGCCTACTGTAAATCAATCCATTTTTATTTGACAAGTATCTTTAAAGATTTGATGAAGGCAGATGGAACAATTCCCTTCAAACAATTTGTAAGTCGCTCTGGATAAGAGCGTCTGCTAAATGACTTAAATGTAAATGTAAAGATGTGTCAGTAGTAGGGAGAGATAACAAACTGTTTATCCAGGTGTGTGGACTCTTCAGCCAATCAATTATGTTACTTTATCAATGAAAGACCAAGGAGGAGCTAAAACCACCCGGGCTGAGGAATTCAGGGGCCAGAGTTGTCCACCCCTGTTCTATACAGCATTATGAAAATGGTCTGTGGAGAAATCTTTTGCAGTAATACCAGGTCTTTAAATGGTTCATCTTAAGGGGATCCAAATTCTGTTGATACAAATTAAATACAGGAAATGGAATTAGTATATCAGAGACCTTGTTTCTAGCGGCCAGTACCACTTACTTTTGTAAATAAACTAATGTACTTTTTCCTTAATTTCACTTCTCTTCTCCTTTTCTTTTTCTTCCCTCTTTATTCAACTCTAAATGCAATTCAATCCTTTCTCTCTGCTTTATACTCCAAGAAAACCTGTGACCTGTGAACATGAAGAACATTGTGCCCCCCAAAGATCATGAGGATCTTTCGCATTCACAGGCTGATGATTCTGATAATCCAAGTTCAAATACAACTCCTGGATGTCGGGATTTAAATGACATTATATAGAAATTAGATTTCACATCTAAACCAACGAAACCTCCCAATCCCAACCTGCTTTAATTATACTATGCCCCCCTTTCCTTCCTCATCTTCCCATTCTCCTAGCAATTCTTCCATTCTTGTTGTTCATTCTGCTTGAATACAAACTGGTATATTCTTTGCCGGCACAATGCATCTAATATAATACAAAGTAATCCAGGAGCTACATATATTCCTAGTGATGGTACCCCAGTGGTTAGCACCCGAGTGGATAGCAATTGCCTTGATTCATTGTGGGCCACAGTGGTGTTACAGTGGTTTCTCTTTCTTGCATAATCTATCTAGCCATCTACCTGTACCCTACTGTATGTATAGGTCATCTCAATGGGGAGAGTGTGTAGTGGAAAACGATGAATATATAAAGAGCTAGGGACAGGACAAATGGATGTATCCCCACACTAATGGGACATCAGCGGATGTTTCTGAGGTCTTCTTCAATGGGAAGTGTGTGTGTGTGTGGGGGGGGGGGTTCTCCAGTGGGGTAATAGATGATCAGATATGGGCTTGTAAGCTAAAGGGACAAATTAGCTGCTTGGTGTAAAGATATCCAACTATGCATGGAGTTTAATGGAATGCACTTCCTTTGGATGTGGGTGGGGAGTTAGCACCCGCCACCGCCACCCGCCACCAAACCTCGCTCTCTAATAAATCATGTAATCCCTGATACTGGAAGACAAACTTGCCCCTGATCTAATCAGCACTGTAGGATTCCATTTATCACCCCATCCCAGGGTGATGATCACACATCCATACCATACCCCTAGAAGGAAGCTGAGCTGGACCATCCCAGGGTGATGATCACACCTCCATACCATACCCCTAGAAGGAAGCTGAGCTGGACCATCCCAGGGTGATGATCACACCTCCATACCATACCCCTAGAAGGAAGCTGAGCTGGACCATCCCAGGGTGATGATCACACCTCCATACCATACCCCTAGAAGGAAGCTGAGCTGGACCATCCCAGGGTGATGATCACACCTCCATACCATACCCCTAGAAGGAAGCTGAGCTGGACCATCCCGGGGTGATGATCACACCTCCATACCATACCCCTAGAAGGAAGCTGAGCTGGACCGGACAAGGGTGAGGATCACACCTCCACACCATACCCCTAGAAGGAAGCTGAGCTGGACCGGACAAGGGTGATGATCACACCTCCATACCATACCCCTAGAAGGAAGCTGAGCTGGACCGGACAAGGGTGATGATCACACCTCCATACCATACCCCTAGAAGGAAGCTGAGCTGGACCGGACAAGGGTGATGATCACACCTCCATACCATACCCCTAGAAGGAAGCTGAGCTGGACCGGACAAGGGTGATGATCACACCTCCATACCATACCCCTAGAAGGAAGCTGAGCTGGACCGGACAAGGGTGATGATCACACCTCCATACCATACCCCTAGAAGGAAGCTGAGCTGGACCGGACAAGGGTGATGATCACACCTCCATACCATACCGTTAGAAGGAAGCTAAGCTGGACCGGGCCAGGGGAATGGGGGGGTAGAGCTGGGCTGAGCTGGGTTGGGGTAGATTAGTTTACATCCCTGGTTCTCATCTCCATGCAGTGCAGGCTCAGCTGGGGCCTAAGCACACGGGGTCAGGTGGGTGCCATTCCCTGAGATCACTGACCGACCATCAGCCTGCCAGCCCAGCTAATTTACAGCCTCCCCTCCTTCTCCCTGTTCCCCACCTCTGCCCTGCCCTGCCCTGCAACTCAAGGGTGTGAAGATGCCAGTGGTACGCTCCGGTGAAGACAAATCAGCCTCCGTCCCCCTGTCGTAAAACACCCGGAGGCCACAACCTCCTCACATTTTTAGCTCATCGGCAGGCAGAGCATACAACGAACTGTCCAGGCTCCCCGCACCAGCATATGAACGACCTCCACATCAACCCAACCAAGCCACCACCGACCCCCCTTTCCACCCACCCCACTTCCCCCCTCACCCCAGACCCCTCAGTGTGGCTCCCTGCTGCTCCTACCTGATGGGCCTATCAGGAACAGAACCATACAGGGAACAAATCTCTCTCTTAAATCGCATCACCGAGGCCCCTGGTCTCCTCATCATAGAGAAACAATTTGTGTTCCCACCCACAGTCTCAGCCCTAGCGTTTGTGCAGGGGATCGGTGTGGGGGTCGGCGGTGGTGGGACGGTGGGGGGGAAACGGAGTCCCACAATCATATCCCTTTCTGAATAATGGCAGTAAGGAGTCCCACATATAGATTCATTTGACACATAGTGCTACCAACATGGAGAACAGTGTATAATCCAGCAAGGAAACTATCTGAAAGGGATATGATTGTGTGTGCAACTAAATAGTTGCATATTGAGGGTTTCATTCTCACTAAGTGGGAACAGTTTGTTGTTGTTGATTGCATACATTCTCTTCCATAGGATTAGTGTTCTTCCTCCTCATAGCCATATACAGTATGCTCCTTCTTTAGTTTGGCCCTTGTAGGCCCTTGGTCTAGGTGTTGAATATTACCCTGAGCCTATATAAAGCATAGCCTTGAGACTTTTGACATTGAGGCTTGTCAAAGGGACTCTAGTTCTTGTTGTGAAATGGTTAATGTGAATCGTAACAGACATCATGTTGTCATTATTTCCAAATCCACCTGAGCCCTCTCGACTGGGGTCGCTCCTCTGTCGACCACTTTACATCCCCCGCGCGCGAGGCCTGGAGAGACCCGTGCATGACTGCAATCCCAGTTGGCGGATTTGTGTCCTCCTTGACGAAATTCGGTAAGCACATCCAGACACTTAAAGGTGTTTAGAATTGAGGAATGTGTCTGTCTGGAAGTCATTTCCAAAGTCAATGTCTGATGCCTCTGTCGTCTGCCTGTGTTGGGGAGCTCAACAGCCAGCCCCTGAAACACCAGTCCACTGATATAAAGGCTGTAGCCTATAAAGTTCTAAATGACGTGGATGCTGAAAATGTACAGACTGGTGTAGTTTCAACCAGCACTGATAATCCCTTCTCAGAAATAAATTGTCCCATTAAAATGAAATGTTGCCTATATAGGTTTAATAAATTGAAAACGTTAGTTTGAATCCTGCATAATTTGGACGGAATCACAAGCATGTCGCAAGGCTTGTGCGAAATAACATTATTTGCTGTGTATTATAATGCATGCACCGGTTTTATATGGCCAAACAGTGTCAGTGACCCCCCTCCCCCATGAAATATGTGCTTATTTATATGCAGTTATTCAGGTATGCAGTAAATTCCAATTACTTCTTTAGATTTCTATTTAACATGGAGAAAAATATGACAGAGAAGCTCTGTTTTTGAGCAGCATTGTAAATCTCGTTAACTCTTTCTCTTCCACCTAATAAAGGAGGTATCCGAATAAATGAATGCAGTGAACAGTGCGTCAGATTTGAGGTGCTAGTGGTTCTAGAAAAGCGTGTGTGTGTGTGTGTGTGTGTGTGTGTGTGTGTGTGTGTGTGTGTGTGTGTGTGTGTGTGTGTGTGTGTGTGTGTGTATAAATGTGCGTGTGTGTGTAAATGTGCGTGTGTGCTCGTGCGTAAATGTGGTGCGTCCTGGTTTCCATGCGAGTATGAGCGCGTGCGTGTGTGTAACGGGATCGAATACATTATATACCCAGCCAGCGCTCAATCCCATGCCTGGCTCGGCTCCCACCGGCCTTAAATCCCCGGCTCTCCTCCTGCGAACAGCCGCTGACTTGCAGCATGTCGAGGCGAGGCGTTTTGCCTATGCATTAGCCATCCATTTCCTTTGGCTGACACCTCTCCAACATAAAACCGTAAGGCAGAGGTAAAATATCTCTCTCCTGGCGAAAATAAAGCTTTGTCTCCCTCCTGATCTATAGGATATAAAATAAAGCCACGGCTTTGATGCGGGCTTTACCTTATGCACGGGTTGCTTTTTGTGCACACAAAAGGCAATGAAGATGAATGGAACGATATTGCCCGTGGTGCGTCTCCCGCGGCCCAGCAAGCTTCTCTCGCTCCCCACTTCCTCCCTTCCTTCTCTCTCCTCTCCTCGCCCATCTTTAATCCTCTGCATTCATCCACAGAAGTTTGTAAGGACTGTGTTCTTATTGATCAGTGCTTGTCGATAATAATGCAGCGTTTCATAGGTAAAAATCGTCTTTGTGAAAGTTCTGATTGGAAATTACTGAGATAATAAGTCATTCTAAATTATCTTCGCTTATTTTTCTCTCCATAGGCATATTTGATTTAATGAGCATTGTCTTCTACGATATAGTTTCATGCACAAATTAGTTTCTGTTCAAAACTTCAACCAATGGAGTAGGCTAGAAGGGATCTTCACATGTTTTTGAGGTATACATCTATATGTATGTGTCTTTAGATGTTTATACCTTGCATGATATCACTGCTTTCAGTGATCATGTTCCCTGGTAGAACAATGACTCGTGTGTTTTGTTCAAATACTGCAAATTACGCTGCAAGTTGAGACCTGCCTCATATCCCTGTTGTTAAACTTAAGAGTTGAAGAATGTTTGAGATGTTTAAAGAATCATAGGTTTACCGTTCTCTGCCTTTTTAAATGAAACAACAAATGTAGGCCTACCTTGGAGAACATTTAAACTCAATTCTACTTTTTACTTGAGTGCATTTTGGTTTTAACTCTGCACTTTTTTTGTATCTTAGATATCCAACATGACCATCTACCTTGTGTGCACATTTTCTAATTTGACAAAACAAACTGAGTGAAAAAATAAGTCGCAAAATACATCTTCCAGCTATCATCCAGCCATCCCTGTAGCCTATTTTAAATCAACCCCGGGCACTTGATATCAGCAACCGCCAGGGCTGCGGATGCTAGCGGGGTTTTAACGCAGAAATCTGCTCCCGTGCAGCAGCTATCTGCCACTTTTCAGCCTCGCAGGCCGTCCCCAGAGCATTGCCCACTGCGCGATAATATCTCAAAGGGAGTGGTTATCACCACACATTATATTATAATCATTAGTGATCCTAGCCCTTTCACCCGTATTGCAGAATAAGCACGGAGAATCATTAATCTAAACTAGAGCAAATGATCCCAAAGACTAGACCTTTTCTCTATATATTTCATAAGGGAGTCATAATAATAATACTCTTTTCCGTATTTTCTGTAACATAAATGCCCTCTGATTTCAATTTCAGTCGAGAGTATACTAGAGCAGGCCTATATGTTTGACATACATTTGTTATATATGAGTAAAGCTCTAATGTGGATAAAGATGCTATAGCTAGCAGATGTCAATTCGATTAATTAGGCTTTTTTTATCTGTCACATCAGCACTTTTGGGATTCAGCAACACTCCAACTACAGGACCCCACATTAAAATCAAGTGCATGGGCCTATAATAATAAATCACAGTTGGGGTGGGCCTACCTCTTTATTCAGATTGAATTCGCCCCCTAGTGTTATATGCATTGCCTGTACTCGAAGAAAGGTCAGTGGGATAGCACATGTTTTGTGATGTTGTTCAATGAGTAATAGAGACTGCTTAAATATATCCCATAATAGGCCTACATAGATAGATCCCACGTCACTGTCTCTCTCTAAATTACTCATAGTATTAGAACAATATAATTGCATTCTACATTCTTGGAAGAGGCTGGAAGATGATGACGGGGAGTTTCGCCCCATCCGTCTTCCGAAAAGAAAGTTGCATTTAGACCTATTTCACGCTGAGACCGGACCAGTGCCATGGAAGCAGCACAGTTGTCATGTCAGCGTGTTCATTATCGGGTTGGGGAGAGTAGCAGCAGCTGTTCTGGTGATGGGACGGCCAGAGCAGATCTATAAGTTCCATCGAATTTATCTCTCTCTGCGATGGAGTTGGAAAGTCCGGAAAATGTTTATGTAGAGTTTGGGGTCAATATTCTGCGAGGTCATCATTGGCAGATGTTTGTGCCGATTCCAAGAAATCCAAGGGAAAATCAGCTGGTCTTTGGAGTAGGCCTAGGTAGGCTATCTAGTCTAGATGTGGCCTGTTTACAGTGTATCATTTCAAAGATAGAACAATATTTATAAGCCTTATTTATAATTTTGATTCACAATTCAACATTTCGACATATAACATTGGACAGGATAGCCATAGCCTATTATTTCTTAAATAATTTTCTTCCTTTTATTTGGGGTGGGGGAGAGGGGGTGGGCTGTGTGGAATGATATTGCTGTGCTATGCTGTGATTCTGCTCAGACATTGTCTCTATACCCTTCTAATCAGTTTTGGCACGCTGTTGGCTTGAGCTGAGCGGCAGCCCCTCCTCACCTCGCGGACGCACACGGTGGCCCGGGCTCTGTTTGAGCTGTGGTGAGTGACAGCACACACTCTCTCTCTCGCCTGCCTCCTTGTCCACGCCGTGAAAATAAAGCCGTTTTATGAATACGACCCAAATCACATGCTTGATGGTGAACCTACGCACCCTATTAGAATGATCCCGCCCTGTCCCTTTGCTCCGTGGTGCATGTGGCGCTATAAAAACGATATAGGCTATTGATGGCGGCTGCCTTGTCAGAAGTACGTATTTTGCGATGATCCAATACCATTTATTATTTATTATAATACCAACATATTTTGTGAGGAAATATATTAACTCTCAATGTTAAAAAGAGGGCATACTCTTTATTTATTTTATTACTTATTTAGATATTAATTATTTGTTTATTTTAATTTAGGCCTATTGAATCTGAATGTTTGAATTTGTTCAACTATGCCAACATTGTTAGATGTTTCACATTGTATTCATTATTTTTCTCATGACAGCAACATATCATTAAAAAAAATAAATGTACTAATAATTCTAAACAATTCCAACATATCGGTCTTGCATTTCATTTATTACCTTTATTTAACTTGGCAAGTCAGTTAAGAACATATTCATTTATAGTGAATGGGAATCAAACAATAATAATCAGTCATTCAACATTGAATAGGAACGAACAACGCATTCATGATCAATACTACATTTGTCATCACACATTTTTCTTATTTTGCGACGTAAGGCATAATTCAGAAAATAGTCCAGTTATAGACCGAGGCCTACTAAAAGGAGCATTTCAGTACACATTTGTTTTCAAAATTGTTCATCTGCGATTTGGTTGTACACCCATGTCAGCAATTTATAGTTTTGTCCCAAGGCCAATTTATGTACCTTCAGCATTGTCTATAATTTAATCGTAGGCCTAGTATTAAATTGTTTAATTTAGCCTATTCCTTTTTCATATTTGATTTGGAAAGATGAGGTCTGAGAAAGAGGACGTATCTATTTAAAGCTTTTCAATTGTAATCTAAACGAATTACATGAGAGTAAAAACAACAACACATTAATTTGTATAAACTCAATTCGTGCTTATGAATGGGACGTGCCTATCCGTGTCCCCTCTGAAGTCCCAACTGGATGCTGATTGCACCCAAACAGGGCTGTGGCGCGGTGGGGGCTATAGAGAAGGCCTGCCCGACCCACTGCTCCTCACTAGCCCCCCCGACAGTGCTCTCGGCGGTCCCCGGTGCGCTCAGCTGATCAAAGCTCCAGTCAGGGGTAATATTTCTCACTTTATTACCGGAGTCACGGCGTGTCTGCACAGCTAGCGATCACAGAGTCCGCTGCCCACTCTCAACTCTCTCACTCGCCCGGTCACGTATCAGCAGCACACAAACATATCCTACCAGAAGCAACACAATACAACTTATTTTGTTGAATGTATAGGCGTATTTCTCATACGTAGGCCTATTGAATAGCCTAAACTAAAATATTGTTTTTGTTGATTAAAAAAATGCATTTCAGAAAATGTTTTCACTAGACCTGAAAGTAGCCTAATCGTTATCTTAAACGAAATAGCGTTTCGACTGCAACTAGGATGAACATGCTATTTAGAATCAGTAGTGTTGCGTGGTTAAAATCACCGGGGAAGGCCCCAAAAAGCCATATTACAACTTATGAGTTGTGATAACTGAGTTGTTTGCTCTATAACCTGTTAATTCATATGCCTTTTGACCGTGACAGATAAGCCTAAAGGCTGAGACAATAAGAAGACACAAATTCAGCCAAACCTTTGTTTTATCACAAAACCGGATAGCAACCTCTGTCCAGTGAAGTCCACAAAGGATATTGCATGTACAGTAACAGACATTACCTACAGCATGGTCAGGCAAGTTAATGTTTCCGACATTTTCGAACCACTAAACAACTATTGATTTAGAATCACGGAGAGTTACCGCAAGTCGCAAAGATAACAGGAGCTGCCTCCACTATTCCAGCACCATTTCAATTTCAACATTTCAACATCATCAAATCACCTATGCTTAGTCTAATACAGTGACAACTAAAAGATACCAAAAATAATTTTGCACAATTAAAGTAAACTAAATATGATGTGGCTGTCCAATGTTCTGATTTCTCTGTGCGTGTGTGCGTTCGTGCAAGTAGAAAAACATGTTGACTCCCCTTACTTGTGGAGAAATGCCAATTCCATCCTCCTTTCTTTCATGTTGAAGAAACAGTCTATCACTCTGTCATACAGTACCCGCTTTTATTTCTTGTTGTTCTGGCGAATTTGCTTGCTCGCTAGCCTAACTTCCATTCATGGATAACGTTAGCTAGTTAACATTAGCCTTAACATTCGCCTACATCTACCTACATATTACACTTCCATCCTCTCAGGCCAGGGGCACAACAATGTATGAATTAATGGTTGGATCAGAATTGCCTTTATAATCATTGGCCAGAATGATTAAGTCCAAATCCCTATCTCCATCCATGGCTAATTTGGGGCCAGTTTGTATCTAGCTGGCTAGCTAGCCACCAGAGGACAACAACAAAACAAGATGCAACAATTCAAGTTTTTCTGTCAATGATGTATGCTCTCAATGGGATTTGATAGGAGTGACGCCAAATCGAAACTGTCTTCCCTTGACACCTTTTTTTAGTGGACCAGGACCCTTCACAGTTGAGCTCGCTCAGTTTAGTTCAACGCTGATTGACAAAAAAAAAACAATGTCAAGGGAGGCTTGAAACTCACTGGCTTCCCATGCCTTCAATACTACGGGTGGCAACAATGTCATACTCGTTTGGACCAGACAGCATCAGATAGATGGCCTACACATAGAGAGACAGAGGGGCGCTGTTTCCCTCGCTCAGGAAGCTTTATCCTGTGAGATACATTCAGCCTCTTGCGAATTGACGGAACATTATGAAACACGGAGAGACAAAATACTATTTATATATTATACTTTTTTATTTTTTATTGGTAGATTTTTTTGGTGAAGCCTGGCTTCCATAAATCCACGCCATTGTTTTGAATATTACTGTATCATTTATTTTAAAAAACAGATTGTGATTTAATTTAAATTGGGCTCTATTTAGGTTTTAAAATATTACACTTGGCCAAGGCCTGTAGAAGCCAATGTAGGCAACATTACGTTTTTGGCTAAGTTGTATCAGGGGATTGTCTGATTGCATGACAAGTAAGAATGGAATAGAATAGAATAACATAGAATAGAAATGCAGACAAAAGTACTCAAAATAAGAATAGCCTACACATGTCACATTATTCTATATATATATATATAGACCTTACCGCCGCTGACAGAGTAAGCTATGTATGCAGTTCAGGTCAACACAGACAATAACATATGCTTCAAAAAAAGTAAGTAGCCAATCTGACATATCCTACTCAACAGAGCAGGTATCATCTTTTGACAGGCAATTATGTGCAATGAGATACGTTTAGGTCATGCCCTGTTTAGAGCCCGGTTTGGTTTTGCGTTTTTCTATCGATGGCTCCCTCTAGCCTGCTCCATACGTTGCTCGTTGCATATACTGTAAAAGTGCAGTAGTAAAACCAAGCTCCCCTTGGAGCAGTCTGTCGCTGAGTATGGACATAAAGTGAGGAAATATACTGAAGAGGCAGCTATGCAATTATATAGAGGCCTGCCTCCTATTGTTTTGTTGTGCCTATGTTAGAATTTTGGTGAAACTAAGTTCAGGAACTTTAGGTCTCTTCAGTTGTGCATGGTATGCCAGGTAGGTATGCCAGGTAGGTAGGCCTATGGTAGGCCTATGCTTTTTCTTTTTGGGTAAATACAATTCGAATGGACCCCTTCTGGATATGAAACGAAAAGCATTGACTGGGGAACATTTGTACTCCTATAACGTATTACAGCAGTAATCCTTTTGCAGTTAATCGCGTCATTGCCTCGAGGGGTCCTGAGATATTCATATATGTCTGATTTCGTTTTTATTCATGAATTAATCTCATTCTGTGGGTTATGGTGTACTGAATGGTTTATTCTTCTAAATCAGTAAATATTATTCTCTGTGTGACAAGTAATATTTTACTGGTGCTGAAAATAACACGTTATTTATTTACAGCTATTTAGTGTGGATGTATTTCCCATGTATGTATTTTCTCTCTCTCTCTCTCTCTCTCTCTCGCCACTTTGAAACCTGAATTACAAATTTCAAGCTATAATTGTCTTTCTCTCTCTCTCTCTCTCTCTCTCTCTCTCTTTCTCTCTCTCTCTCTCTCTCTCTCTCTCTCTCTCTCTCTCTCTCTCTCTCTCTCTCTCTCTCTCTCTCTCTCTCTCTCTCTCTCTCTCTCTCTCTCAGTGAGATGTTGGTAGAAATTTAACCAGACGCTTAGCAGATGAATTTAAAGCTCTCACAGTCATACGCAGAGAGAGAGTGAAAGAGAAATACCGGGGCTCGAGGATGTTGTGTTTTCGTCTCTTATCTGTTATTCTTTCCCGGGAAAAACACTTGTCATCGAAAGGGTGCCGCAGTCAAAAGAGGCGATCCCCAGACGCTCTGAGGCAGCTGTCACCGTGTTTTTATAGTATGGGGCTGGTCGCGGCCTTCTCTTGCCCTCGCCTCCGTTTTACATGAGAAGCAGCCCATATGCACGAGGGGTCGTGCTATTGATTCCAGATTTCAGACTGGAACGTTTGCACAAAAGTACGCTGCTAGAATATAAATAACTGACATAGGGTACCACTCACCGCTGCCCGTCAGTGTGCGCGCGTGCACGTGTGTGTGAGAGAAGTGAGATAGTGATGATGTAAGATTAGGTGCAGTGAAGAAATGTAATCTCATAGGCCTCCCTGTTGCGGTGTCACCCGGTGACAAGTGCGAACTTCCAACCGTACATGTGAGTTTATATGTTGGCCTTGGCATCCCTTTCCCTCCCACTGTCTGAAGGTATCCAATCAGTCATAAAGCATTTATTATCAACACTTCACAAATAAAACTACCACAACTTCTTTATAGTTAATACTATATTTATTAAGCTATAATTTCACAGATGTTAATTTGGGAAAGAAAGATCTCAAACGATTCAAAGAGGATTCAACTTTCATTGAGCTTTAAAGACAGATCTATAAAGGATGATTTAAAAACAAATGCAAAACTAAGAAATGCAAAACTAAGAAATATGATGGCTGGATATTGTAAGTCACCATTAACCTAACTACAAACGCATCAGTAGTAAGAACATTTAGACATCATTCCTATAAAATGAAGAGCAGGCTTGGTCCTGTAAAACACCTGGATATTATAACACTCAGAGTTTTCAATAGGCCTACATAATGCATAGCCTTAACTATTTCGAAGTATGCAAACTTCTAGGTAATGTTTTTTGGCTCCTCTTCTGGTAAGTGGATTGAACGGCCTTAATTAAACGTCCTAATGTGTTGACGCCATCAGCAACTGTCACAATGATCTAGTAACCTGTAAACTTTTGAGCCTCTTCGTCTTTCACATCCCCTATGCTCTACAAAAGAGAGCACAGCACTGCTGAGATGCATTGGTGGGACATTTGGATTTAAATAGTGATTAAATAAAGATCATGGCAAATAAATGATAACATGCATAAAAGGTACGGAGAAGACTGTGCAGCTGTCAAGAAAAACATTTCAAGTAAAAGCATATGATGAAACAAACCCAGCCACCAGGACATAGACTATACCTCTGATTATTTCGAATTGTGAAACTTAATTCCCGTTTTGGGTAAATACTCATTTCTAACGCATATTGACTTAATTTCCCTTAGGTGATGTACACATAATTGAAATGTGTCTCTAAACTATTATCTAAGATTTGTTCAGCCGCAACCAAGAGAACACTCACTAAAGGGTACGCCACCACCAGCGTCTTGGCGCATTGGAGAGGCTGCACAATGTAACAAAAAACATTTGGTCAACTTAAATCTGAAATCAAATGTATGACGTATCTCTTGGCATTGTTAATATGATAACGTATTGTACGGGAGAAGTCAATTCACTTCTGTAGCCTGTATACTATATGCTAAAACTTAGTCAAAATGCGATTTTTACCAAACAATACAAATGTAACAAAAACATGCATTCCATCCAATTTTGTTATATGAATATAAGATATATTCCAATGTTACTACTACTGTTTTTAAACTAAGACGACCTCTCTCTCGCGCATGGGGAGGATCCATGCAGGATCAGGAGAGAACGTTAAGATGCCCATATCTACCTTATGAAATGATTCTTCACGTCCATTTCCTCGCCGCAAACAATTGATAAGCTGGTGATTGTGCTGTTTTTACCTCAACGGTCGTTGTCTTTCCGCCCACATACATTCACTAGCATATGATAGTTTCTAGGAATATTTGACAATTGGTTTCTTCAGTTCCCCATAAATAGAACAGAATGCACCGGCTAGTCTTTGAAGGGATAGCTAATAGTTACTTGCATTGCGCGCTGCTGATTGGCTTCTCCACTGCATGACGTCACGAGACTGTGAATAAGGCTGGCTCGTGTGCTTTCAGGAACATGCAGAGTACCGCAGACAACGCGGAGCGTCAATCCTGCACAGAGATGTCACACGCATCCTACCATCACTAGCATCATTTACCAAAAGAGAACTCGAGGGGACAGATAGCCAACAGAGCCGGAGGAAACACACTTTTTCCTTAAAATATTTTGATAGGAAATTATTTCGATTCTCATCGGGTCCTAAACAGTGGATAAGCGGTCATGTCAAAGAACATTGAATTATTTATAGGCACGCGCGTCTTTCTGTGTGACAGTATTGCCCCAAAACAATTTTGTTAGATGTGCGTCTTCAACAGCGACTGGCACACGTTGCTTTTTCGGCCAATGCTTCACTTTGATGACTACGGATACTTGCTGATAGGCTATGGTTCTCACATTATAGCCAATCTTCAGAGGTGGCTTGATATTTTTTGCCATTTGATTGGCTACATTTAAACCGATGTGTGTTTGGTGTATGGAAGAGGATCCGAAGGACTGACTTTCGAGGCGTCTAAGGCTTTGACTACCTCACCTGGGAGGACTCATCCTGGCGAACGGTCTCCATCCTGTACTTGGATCCTATAAACCTCCATGCTGACCACTTCAGAGGAGAATATAAGAGGTAGGATAGCGACCAGGCTACCCATCGACTGTTTATGTGAACACATTGATCCAGGACATCCGAGCGAAAAAGGAACCAAATAGTCCAAATACAAAACATCCAATAACCGGTGTGTTGATTTGCTTTCTGCTCAAGTCAAGAGTGTGAGTGAGACGAGCACAACCTCAGGAGGCTGAACAGACCACGGTTGCGGAGTGGGTGCAAATCCAAAGACGATGGTCCACTGTGCCGGGTGCGAGAGGCCTATACTGGACAGGTTTCTCCTCAATGTTCTGGACAGAGCGTGGCACGTCAAGTGCGTACAGTGCTGCGAGTGTAAATGCAATTTAACAGAGAAATGCTTTTCTCGAGAGGGGAAACTATATTGCAAAAACGACTTCTTTAGGTAAGCTTGACTGGTGGGTGCTTGCTCCCTTTCATTCGTCCTTTACTACAGTAATTATTATTTCAGATGTGTAGTCTTGGATAAGCATTTCCGTGTTTCTGTTAAGTTAACAATACTATCCTAATGTTCTCAGTCAAATGCATATTTTTCTTTAAAAAAGACTCATAAGGATATTGCAAATACGAAACATTTTCGATATAATGTATTATTGGTTAATAATGAACATATAAACTCTGTCATTTGTTTAGTGTAAAAAACAAAGAAAAGAGGTGACTAACTTCTGAACTAATGAACACAAAAGTAGGGCACGCAATAAATTGCTAAACTATCTGAAGACATCCGATAATTACACCTCATACCTTCAAATTGTACTTTAGAAAACTGTTAAGCCAATATGCTCTCAAAACATTTACCATTATAATTAGCTTATAACAAAATGATAGGTATATTCAAGGCTAAACACTTCATGGAATGTATTATATATGGCACGTATTAATACATTAACCACTCTAAATATTATCTGTTCTCATTTCTAATATGGTTAAAAGACAAATAAGATTGCATCCAATTCCTTCAGAATTTCTAAGTGCTCGGTGTGACGGCGGATTTGGAGGTGTTGCTTCAGAAGCTTTGATTAGGAGAGACAGTAATTAAAGGCTTGTTCATATGTATTGTTATGCTAAAAGATGGACAGCAACATTAAACGCGTGTGTACTCGTCCTCGGTATGGGGTATGAAGGAAATCAATCACACGTTGTTTATAAGGCGTAGAGGTGCAGAGAAGCGGCTAGAATCAATACTTCATCGGGGTAGTGTGGAGGAAGTGTGTATCTCGGCCCAGTGGCAAAGCTATCTGCCTAGGCCCCTGTGTTTGCACGGCTCCAGTGAGAAGGACTTGATAAGTGGATTTAAATAACTAACCTCTTTAAAAGATCAAACAAGCAGACAATGCAATCACAGACTTGCAGTCAACAATCAGTGTCCATAATCTCAATACACATTAGTTTCCGTTACAATCAACAAAAAGAGGATCATCACACATATTAAAGTACTAACTTGTATATTGCAATGTGTATTATTTCCTAATTGGATTACACATTTAGGGCTGTTGTTTTGTGTTATAAAGGATGTATTCTTTTTCATAATGATCATCTACATTTCAGGATGGACAACACTAACATGTATTTTCATTAGGTCTAAAAAGGCCTAAAATGCGATTCTAAGCAGGTCTCTTATTTACACAAAAACGTGTTTATAATGGAACAAATATTTTTTGATTCGGCAAAGTAAGAAAATGTGTCCGTTGACAATGAATGCAGAAATATAATCGATGTACAGGGCCTACTACAGCTAACAATAATTATAAAGAACAGGACCACATATGGCAATTATGGAATCATTCTCATCGTGAACCATTGCAAATGAGAGGCAGAGGTTAGGTTACACTCTTAGAAAAAAAGGTTCCAAAGGGGTTATTCTACAGTCCCCATAGGAGAACCCTTTTTGGTTCCAGGTAGAACTATTTTGGGTTCCATCTAGAACCCTCTGTGGAAAGGGTTCTACATTGAACCCTAAACGGTTCTTCCTGCAACCAAAAATGTTATTCAATGGATTCTTCAACGGGGAAAGCCGAAGAACCCTTTTAGGTTCGAGATAGCAACTTTTTTTCTGAGACTACGCAGTGACCTATATTTAAAAAAAATACATGTATTTATTCACACTCTCAATATGCAATCGTTGTATACTAACATATACGGTTTGGTTTTGCGCCTAAATACATTTTAATAATAGTGCATTCTTCCTCTGTCCCCTCGCAGGAGGTTTGGGACAAAGTGCGCGGGCTGTTCTCAGGGCATCTCGCCGAACGACTTGGTCCGGAGGGCAAGGAGCAAAGTGTTTCATCTCAACTGCTTCACCTGCATGATGTGTAACAAACAGCTGTCCACGGGAGAGGAGCTCTACATCATAGACGAAAATAAATTTGTCTGCAAAGAAGATTATCTAACCCACAGCAATGGGAAAGACACAAACCTTCTCTCAGGTAGGCCTATACGGCCAAATTGGCTTCATCATTTTGGGCGCATCGTTACTAGTGGCGCGGCTGGTAGCCTAGTGGTTAGAGCATTGGACTAGTAATCGAAAGTGTTGCTAGATCGAATCGCCGAGCTGACAAGGTTCAAATCTGCCGTTCTGGCCCTCAACATGGCAGTTCAGGGCCGTCATTGCAAATAAGATTTTTTTCTTAACTAACTAGCCTAGTTAAATAAAGGTAAAAAAAAATGTTTTTAATTGTGACGGATGTGACTTGTTCCGCCCACAGTTTGGTGTTGAATAATCATGCATCGTTCTCTTCCATGTAGGGTAGGCCCTATGCCTAACCTATTTGATTTGATGAAAAACAGAAATAACGATTTGCGCAATTGCATTGCCCATATTTTCACACTATTGCTGATGATTTCTTTGGATTTGTAAGCCAAAATATCAAATTATATTTGCATAGATGTTAATTATCGGGTTGTATGACTATTGTAGACCCAGAAGCCTATTGATTTTACCGTAGGCTTATTTTTTTTACATGTTTAATGAATTCGGCGCTAAAAGATCATAGAGAACACAAATAGTGTTCATAAAAATAATTTACATCTGCATCGGTTATTATTTCAGGTAGGCCTATTGTTTAATACTATATCAATTTATAATTAAAAAATATATATTTTAGTAAGGCTATAAAGGCCTACACAAATAGGCCACTAGTAATCATTCATATTCCTCATTGTATTGAAATTATAGGTCTACAAATGGACTGTGTGTCTAAGCGTTTTCTGTCCTTTTTCGTTTTCACAGTAACAGCATGTAGCGACCCAAGTTTATCCCCGGATTCTCAAGATCAGTTACAGGACGATGTGAAGGACTCTGAAATAGCCAATCTGTCGGACAAAGAAACGGGTAGTAATGAGAACGATGGCGAGAACCTTGGCGGTAAACGACGTGGACCGCGAACCACCATCAAAGCAAAGCAACTGGAGACCCTAAAAGCGGCATTCGCTGCCACCCCCAAACCCACGAGACACATCAGGGAGCAGCTCGCGCAGGAGACGGGGCTGAACATGAGAGTCATTCAGGTAATGGCAAAGACAAATGCACTATAATGACATGAATGTAATTCCTGATGCAGCTCATGTTGTATTGGTATGGGAGTGAATGAGAACCGTATAGTGGGGGGGGAGTGAGGGACCCTCACCTTGTGCGCTTTCAGGGTTACACACTTATAGCGTGTGATATAGCAGCTTGTATTTTATTGAAAGTATCTCCATGTTGGGCACCCTGTCAACAGTTCGACACAAACAGAGGCCTGATCACAATCACTCCGCTCCTTTCTCATCTGCCTTCCCGCTTAAAGATGGGGTTGCCTAGAAATTGCATGGTCACATTGACTTGAAAGAGCGAAAGATTGGCTGTCATCGAGGTTTATTTGGAAAGCGTAATTTATATGGGTATTTTTTATTCTTGGCGTGCAGGATGGGTAAACACGCCAACTGGCGTGAGACTGGTGAGAGCGATGGGAGTCTTGGCAACGCTGGACCATCACGTTTTGCGACCACATTTAGCCATGCTGTGACCATTTTCAGTCAAGTGTAAACGCAGAAATCTGTTCAGGAGACTTCAAAATGCCTCCTTACCCCCAGTCTAGTATAGCGTAAATCATTTCAAATAAGCATGCCGTATATTGACAAATAATAACAACAACAAACACAATTATTATGAATAATTGTATTATGAATAATATTGTTATTGTTATTATTATTATTACCAGTGGTATTTAATTTTGACAAATTGCATTACCTAATGCAAAAAAAGTCAGCTAGGCCTATCATTTGGAAGGCTTTTTTGTTTGGTGGCATTATTTTTGGCCTATTTTCAAGAGTTGAAAATTAGGCTATTGAAGATACACACCTGATTTTGAATGTTTAAGTTGGTCTCTGTATCGCAGTACCGAAGTTGGGACAATGTATCGTATGTACAAATAAGCGCATCCACACCGCGGAGTGTCTCCCATGATAGGGCGAGTGCTGCGGGGACGTGGTCATGTAATGACAAAAAATTGAAGGCAGATCAAGTGAAAAAAAATCAAGATTATTACGGTGGCGAGGTTGGATATTTAAGAGCTTCAAGGAAGAGCATAATTAGCCGAAGGAATTCAAGGATGGATATATAGATTACGAAATAATAACCTCGCAGAGCCGTGTAATATATTGCTAACAACCCTCCTATTAAGTATTAATTGTAGATTTTTAAAGTTCCCGCTGCTGCCTCCTTACTCGGGGTAAATGGAGGGTTAAAATAACATTAAACTGAGGTTAGATCTGTGCGACTGGAGTGACGATAATTAATAGTAATATTATCCCAGGAATAAGACTTTACTCCATCGAGTCACCACCACGCACAGAACCTGACGACCATGCAGGGCAGCGCGCGCTCCGGCACAAAACGGGCACCCAGGTTACACATGGCCTAGGCATTGCTTTGTTGTTGATCACGGAACTATAAACAAAGCAATGATAATATAACGGTAAAGCAGTAATAATTGTAAACAAACGGACACCATACATAATGCTTATATTGTTGGAATAGATCTGATATTAGAGTTAGGCTACTTTTTATATAGGCTACCAATCTATAATGATATTTCAACGAAAAAAAGTTTTCGATCTATAGTGAAGTAAAGTGTTTGTTTTTATTTGATTGACTATCAAATATGGATTCTGCAGCTTTACATCCGGTGTGCATTCAATTATTTATCATAATATATCGAGATGTGTGTTCAAACGTAATTTTGGATACAGAGGCAATCTTTGCTGTGAGCCCCTCTCTCGTCTCCAACGCTCCAGCCGTAATATTTGCACTTCAATCCTTCCAATCCATTTCATTTTCATTAACGTTGCTCGATGCTGACTTTTGTGCTTCGTAGGTATGGTTTCAGAACAGGCGGTCCAAGGAGCGACGTATGAAGCAATTGAGCGCCCTGGGCGCGAGACGGCACGCGTTCTTCCGGAGCCCGAGGAGAATGAGAACGCTAGTGGACCGGCTGGAACCCGGGGAATTAATTCCAAACGGTCCTTTCTCATACTACGGAGGTAAGAAGAGTGATGAAACGGCTTGGGTGTCCCAGCGGGTTTACGGGTTTCACATGTTTGTCTGAAATGTCGAATCATTTGACATGTGTCCGCTAAGCGCTGTTTCCATTTTGTCGCGCTGCCCCAGGACGCCTTTGATTACTATCATGGCTTATCAGATGAGCTCAACACACATCATTGGAATACGACCTACACCGAGAGGAGAGCTTTAAAATGTTTTGAGTATGGATGGACATTATCTAGAGATGTATTAGTTGGGCTGCTGTGCCAAATCTTCAGGTGTTAAAAAAGTCATATAAGACTTATTACAATGGGAGATAATGAACGATTTACGCATTTGGCAAAAACGCCACAAAAAGGTCTAAAGGGATTCGAAATTGATGTTGTCAAAATGTAAATGTTGAAATAACATGTCTCTTTAAATGTCTCAGATTATAGACTCCAGTCGTCTGACCCATTTGTCCAAACTAGAAAGAAAAGACATAAAATAGGCCTAATAAAAATAACAATTACAGTAGTATGGAGAATACATCTTGTTATGGTGTCCATGTAAGCCAAACAGCGCCTAATAACAGTTAATATAATAGGCCTAAATGTGTCGTTAAATATGAATAAATAATCACTAGAACACTATTATTATTTTCTATGTATGTCAGGTATATTACGTCAACATTCAAACTGTATTAAGAGGGGAAGATGCTCATTACCAAATGCCATTGCATTCCCTGTGATCCCTGTCTGGAACGGGTTCGTTAATAAATAACTCATCCATACAATTTCGGTCAAGGGGTTAGTTAGAGAGGGCTCCAAGCCATTGCATTATCTCACTGACCGAATTGTCTTTACTGTTTTCCTTACAAGATGACATTCACATGCAAGAAAGGTGCATTTGTAGGTCTTCTGTTTTCCTACGAAGGAGCTTGAAACATATTTGGTTGTGACATTCATTTTGTGTTACTTTGAGGAATATTTAGAATGTTGTTGATCGGAGAGAGTAGTTGAATATGATACATTATTAATACACAAAGTCAATCTAAAATGTGTATCTACTCCTTTTCCAAGGACACAACACAGTTTTGGGGAAATGTAACGGTATGGTTTTAAATAGGGGGTGCTTATATTTGTCCTGTTTCACTGCATGTACAAGTGGGTAACCTGTACAAGTGTGAGGTTTGAAATGAAAGTGTTTTTTTGTTGCATATCCCAGCTCCCCCTGAGACACCCTTGGAGAGTAGGGTAACGGCCAGGGATCAGCTGTTATTTACTCCAGCCCTGGAGTAAATAGGATTAAGTGCCTTGCTCAAGGGCAGATCAACAGATTTTTCACCTTGTCTGCTTGGGGATTCAGACTACCAACATTTCGGTTTCTGGCCCAATGCTCTAGCCACTAGGCTACCTGCTGCCCTTGAAAAATAATAATGTAGGCTTTCTTGATTATAGTGAAGTATGTGCGTCCTTATTTCAATAGTGTGTGGTGGACTCTGGTCCTTTGTGGTGTGCAGTGGGCCTAATACTATTCTGCTGAAATGAAACATTGATTTCAGGAGGTAAAATCGCTGATGAAATGGTCCCCATTTTAATTAATTTTGCGGCGGCGTTGTTCTCCCCACCCAATTGCATTTTTGATTTAAGTGTAACTTTGACTAATGTGCCACGGCGAGGGTTTCTCCCTATGCAACTTCAGGCTATGTATATTCAATGAATTCCTGAAAATCTCTGAAATCATTTTTACTCACCCTATTGTTCCCAGGCTTACCCAGATTTCTTTTGTTGATCTGCAGATTATCAGAGCGAGTACTACGGTCCAGGAGGGAACTACGACTTCTTTCCTCAGGGGCCTCCGTCGTCGCAGGCACAGACCCCCGTAGACCTCCCCTTCGTGCCCTCCTCAGGCCCAACGGGCACCCCTCTAGGTGGTATGGACCATCCCCTGCCCGGGCACCACCCCTCCAGTGAGGTGCAGCGCTATTCTGACATAATGTCCCACCACCCTGGGGATTCGCCCAGCCCAGAGCCAGGCATCCCGGGGCCCATGCACAGCATCTCCTCTGAGGTGTACGGCCCCAGCCCGCCCTTTACCTCACTATCCCTCAATGGCAGCGGATACGGCAACCACCTGTCCCATGCACCCTCGGAAATGAACGAGGGCACCGTCTGGTAGCTCAAGAGAGCGGACTGTACCACCGAGAGATTCAATAGGGGAGGACAGGAGAGCGGGCAAGGGTAGGGGCAGCGACACCAGTCAAATATTTTTTTGTCAATCATATTTATTTATTTATTTATTTAATTTCCCCACATTATATTTTTTTGCAGGGAAAATAAATATGGCGAAAATCAAAACGTGGACAATGTGGTTGTAAGCATTTACCTTGGTATTGTGTTGATGTTTTGATTGCTTCTTTTTTTAAACCCGAATAAGGACTTGGGCACATAAAAGACTGTGTGTGACTGTTGACCCTGTGGGCCCCTGGCGACCCCGGGCCCCTGCTCTCCATGGCTGTGACCCTTCCTGACTCCTGTCAGTGGCCTAGCACAGTGACGCCCCTCCAAACACATGCCACTGGGAAAACAACCATTCTGAAAACAAGTAATATGTCCCAAATCCACAAAAACATCATTAGCTACTGTCAAAGACTCAACAGCTTTACAGAAAAAGAAGGAAGGGTGGTTGGTCTGAACGCTAACCTGCGCCGCTGGCATTAGAAGAAGGCTGAAAGGCGTCAGACTCTATTTATGGCACTAGACGTGTCCCTT
Organism: Oncorhynchus keta; assembly: GCF_023373465.1. Classification (NCBI taxonomy): domain Eukaryota; kingdom Metazoa; phylum Chordata; class Actinopteri; order Salmoniformes; family Salmonidae; genus Oncorhynchus; species Oncorhynchus keta. The sequence continues at coordinate 22,773,512 of NC_068421.1, forward strand.
GTATTTATTCAAAAGCTCCTCAGACCTCTTTGCCTCTCAAGGCTCTGCCATATTAACACTTAAACAACCTTTTTGACACTAAATATATTTCTGAAGGCCAGGGGAAATGCTTTTTTTCTCTCCATCCAGACAGTTTTCTTTTTTTTTGGTAAAAAAAAATCAAACCACCAAATCTGAAGAAGTTGGCCTTCAAAAGGGAAACAAAAGGCAAAGTTATATGGCTTGTGAACCCTTTATTTAAATTGAATAGAACTTGAAATGTTGTTAAATGAAGTCTACCTTCTAAAAATAATTTAATGGGGGTCTGAAAGGGACTAGAACAGTCAACTGTTTACGTAATATATTTAATTCAGGAGTTAAAAGTGTCAAACCATGTTTTAGAATCTCTTGATCCAGATAAAATGTTCCAAGCAACCAACCAAACTTTTGTATTGATTTGATTTATATTGTATGAAGACAAACACATTTGCTGGGGTTGTGGTTCACTGTGCTAGTTTGTACAAGACGTTGTTTACAAAAAAAAAAACACACAAAAAACACAAGTAGACAGTTGCCAAATAAAAAATAGCACAAATACTGTAAAAGTGCTTTGCACCATCATCTGCAGAATGTGTTGAGACAAAGTGTAAGTGTTAAAAAATGCTAAGGAGTAATTTACTTCTTCATTTTTTTAGTGTGCTGAAAAACATTCATAAAGTTGTTAATATAACATACTTAGACAGGTTTTATTTTTGTGTCTTCAAATGAAAATCCAAACCATTTAATTGATGGTGGAATATGCAGCTACCAGCTGCTACTTTCTTTAAATATCAAACCCTCATGGTATGTCTGTTATTGTTCTAATAAACCTAAGCTTATGTGACCTCCAGTGCATATTAGACCATTCACTGTATAAATTCAACATGTTTAAAACAATTGTGAGTTTTTAATAAAAATAGAAAATATACAATTTGAATGATAACACATTTTCTTTGGACCAATCATCTCTTACCTTATCTATATTTTATATTTCAAAATAGTAAAACGTCAGTGTAGATTATTTCTCTTATATGTTCTTTCCAATTTAGTACGAGGTAACTGTTTATGAATCTCTTTAATGAAGTCAATTCAACAGATTTAGCATAATAACCACTGCAGTACAGCATTTGCTAAATGCAAGCAGTTTGACCTGATTTGCACATCCATACATTGAATGGAAATGTAAACCACTGTTTTTGATAAGCACACACACACACACACACACACACACACACACACACACACACACACACACACACACACACACACACACACACACACACACACACACACACACACACACACACACACACACACACACACACACACACACACACACACACACACACACACACAATCCTGTAATAACCACTTAATAACTGGATGCTGTATTGACTAGCACTGGTGTCACACCATAACAGTAATGCCATGCAATGTCTTGCTATGTATGGCGGTGCTCGTCACACACCTATCTGAAGGGACATTTTTTTCAGTATCACAGCAGAGCATGGGTTATTGTGGTTGCAATTTTACTTCTCACTCTGTTAAGAAGAACAATTTATATATAGAATACTGCAGGGATTCGAATAACAAGGAAACCTTGCTGACTGGATTTAGTCCAGTAATAGAAATGGTTGCCAGCGTTGCAGCAGCCAACACAAGGGGGACTTCTTCAGTAATTCCACAGAATTCATTCTTAAATTATGCTGATATGGTTTCTTTTCCCACAGTACTTGCAATGGTTTTGACCTCCTGGAAGTCATTCCACTTCTTGAGGTCGTGGAAGGACTGTGATGATGAAGAAACTATGAATCTGGGTCTCTTGGTTATTATAGTTTTATTATTTCTACCTCATGGGAATTGGATGCCTAGTCAGTTGCACAACTGAATGCATTCAACCAAAATGTGTCTTTCACATTTAACCTAACCCCCCTGAATCAAAGAGGTGCAGGGGGATGCTTTATTCGACATCCACGGTGCTTGGGAAGCAGTTTTCGGGGATAACTGCCTTGCTCAAGGGAGAACGGCTCGGGGATTCAAAACAGCAACTTTTCAGTTACTGACTGGCCCAACACTCTTAAACACTAGGCTACCTGCTGTTATGGGGGCTTCTAGTCCTTATGAAGAACCACAGATGAACAAACAAACATACATACAAACCAACAATAAACAAACTGAACCAAAAAAAGTAAAAACAAGTACTGGAAGTGAAACATTCTCATACTTCTGATTTATTTAAATGCATAAAACATCATGACCAAAGGAATTAAATGCATTGAAAAAATCTGGTGTTAAAATGATTCATGGGTGTGGGTGGATTGGCGGTGGGTATAGGATTGTGGTCTGTATCCAGGGGAAGCAGCCTTAATCTCTGGGAGCCTATATGGCTGCCTGCTTGCCTGCCTGCTAGCCCCCAGGCCTCTCCAGGGCCCCGGCCCCTGGACCATAATCCACCATGAATGAATCATGGTCCTGAGAGTTAACCAGACCTGGGGGGCCGAGTGCTTGGTGCCGGTGTGTGTGAGTGAGTATGGGGGATAGGACTCTCCTGAGCCCCAGGGCTTAGTCCCAGCACTAACACTATGCACTGACACCCACCCTGGGGCCACGGCTCTTTAAATTCAAATATCCTATTGATCGTGCATTGGCTATTGGTGCAAACTGACCTTGTCGTTGCCTAAAAAATAAATGCAGCCTTAACTGTATTGAAGGATTTTAAATTACGCTTTGAATTCCTAAGCGAGGGGATTTGAAAATAGCTCACAGCCTCTGGTGCTTTGAGTTAGGAAGGTAGGAAGGCAGAATGGGCCGGAGTGGACACGATGGTTTACAGTATTGCAGGGCCAGGATGGACCAACCAAAGACGATATGCCTCAGCAGACAGATAGTTCTGCACTGCAGCCAAACATAGGTTTTTACAGCTCTGCTCCATATGAGTAGCATTTGGCTTGGGCTTTTATTACAGTGGCTCGGCTGGAAGTGCACTCTCCTCTGAGTGGAGTGGGTAAGTAAACAAACACATGGCATGGCGCACGTCTTAATTCTCTGTCTCAAACAAATGACACGTCTGGGAACGGATTCCGTACCAAGCCAGAATGCTAATCAATGGGACAGGCCGGTTGAGCAGACAGATTTTCTTAGATGTGTATAGGTATTGAGCTGCTGGGCCGGGATGATATCCAGCCATGCAGCTACCTGGCAGGTTACTGTTGCTTTCTGCTGACTGCCAGGGCATGCAGGCAGAGGGACGGAGAGAACACCCCGCCTCGCTGTCTGCTGCTTGTGGCTCTAAACTACAGATGTAGGATCTTAATTTGACCACTTTTGTTGACAATCATTTTCCTACACCACAGGAAATGAAGACTCGCTTTGTGATTTACATACATTCACTGAGAAACCCCACTAACATACAGATATATCAGCAATATTGCACTTTTCATGTAGCCTACTTTTGGCCAGCTAATAGCCTAGCCACAGATCAAGCAACGTTATGGACTAAACATTAAAATCCTGTTACAGCAGGATTATTTTGCTGTGACAATATAGGTCAAATTAAGATCTTACATCTGTACTGAGAGCTAGCAATCTGACTGCATTCATATGTACAACATAACTGCAGTAACATCATTTGATAGACCTAATAAAGTATGTACTGGATTCTGAAGATTATCTAAAGTCACAAACGGTTCCCACAAACTGCTAGGGGCGGCAGCGTAGCCTAGTGGTTAGAGTGTTAGACTAGTAACTGAAAGGTTGCAACATCAAATACCCGAGCAAACAAGGTACAAATCTGTCATTCTGCTCCTGAGCAAGGCACTTAACCCACTGTTCCTAGGCTGTCATTGAAAATAAGAAAATGTTCTTAACTGACTTGCGTAGTAAAATAAAAGGGTCTAAAGCTGTACCAACAGCAGAGTCCCAACTACACCTTACCACTGCTACACCTGCCTATCAGCACAGTCTTGTCTGGCAGTGAACATTCAGCCTCATTTACTGCCTTAAAAAAATCATTGCTGATATGGCTGACTTTCTTAGACAAATGGCATGAGGCAATCTGTAATTTTGATTAAGACATTATTGAGCGAGCTAGGACGGACGTAGTCAATTTAACTATTTCTTCAGCACTTTTGAAATGTACAGCGACATAATTCAGAACATGGACCGTTCTTACCGTATTCTCCCTGTATACCAAGTCAGAACTGTTGGATAAATAAAGGGGGCCTACAAGCAGACAATGAAAGCCCTTGTAATATTCAATGATAACATTTCTCTAAAACAGGTTATAGGCTACATGTGCACCACCAAGTCAGAACAGTGGGTGAAATTAAGAGCAGAAAATAGACCAAATTATTAGGGAGAGACACATGGGCTACTAACAGCTTACTACACAACATACACTTAGTATTCTTAGCTACAGTATACATATTTCCCTGGCATATTACATAATTTATGCAGCAGCATACAAAACATTTTTGGATTCACCTTGTTGTGCTGTGCTCACTTGAGCAGGAAGGAGGTGCGGCAGTCCTTTGGGGGCAAATGTTGTCATCAAACTTTGTCATCAAAGTCTGGCATTCTCTGGATTTATGGTGCTTTCAAGACAACTGGGAACTCAGAAAAAAAAAGTTTGAATCATGATAACATCAGTGATCTTCAGGTCGTAACTCTAGAAAGAGGCCCGAGTTCTTGACTTACATTTCCAAGTTGGACGATTGTTCAAAACGTATTTTCCTAGTCGGAGGTCATTTTTTCCCCAATTTCCCAGTTGTCTTGAACTCACTGAAGTCAGACTTCCCAGTTCCGAGCTAACAGTTGTTTAGCAGCACAGCAGAAATCACACTCGATTGACAGCATGGTCAACGTAGAATTTCTATAATTTTAAGCTTGGAAAAGAGACCCTTAAACCCAAACTTGGGACCACACATCCACTTCACTGAATAGTAGGTTAGTGATTGCTTTCCAATGCTTGCAGTTAGTCACTGATTCCTTCCAAACCGCTCATGGTTGAATTTGCTATTTCCAACTTGTTGTGTAATGTTTATGTCCAATGGCCCATGAGCACCGATACGTTTTATCTACAAGGGTTGAAAAGGATTTGCCAGTAGATTGTCAACTTGATTCATGATGATGACTGCTAGTTAAGATTTTGAAAGTATGATGTTGACATGATCAAGTCCAGTCAAAGCTACTGTAGTTATAAAGTGATTGGATGTCATTTTATCTGTGGCCTTGAGCCTTCATGGACGGGCACTCTAATGTAACTCTATAGCAGCAACCGAAGGGCTTGAATTTTCTAGCTCTACCCTTAGATTTGGCGGTGACATAGTGTCTCCATGAGTGACAGAACACTGAGACAATCACGATGCAACTAGAAAACATTACCAACCCCTACGCTCCGTATTTTCCTCTGCCTGCCCCACCACCACAGAAAGCACTGAGCTAGGCTGAAAGACCTGCTGGCACAATTTTATTGGCTGCTGTCTGATTCAAACTGTAATCCATTAAATGAAGAGTTGATGCGCTGCACACTTTTTAATAGTATCATTTTTAATATTTGGGCTTGGGGAGGGTGTCAGGTCGAGTCATAAGGCTCAGTCACATGTCATTGGTGTTAAAGTCAATGTCAAGTCCAAGTCATCATATTTGTGACTCGAGTCTGACTCGAGTCCAAGTCATATGACTCGAGTCCACACCTCTGGGGATAGGTGTCATCGCTTTGATCTACCAAGAAGACCTTTAATACTCGTGGTCAGGAAAGAGGGAAATGAAAAAGGAACCACTGGGACGTAACCTGTAAAAGCAAAGTTACAGTATGGGATCCAATGCTAGCAGATGCTTCTAAAAGTGGAGGATATAGTCATTGGTTTCACCCGGGGGTTGTCCTGATGGCACAGTATGTTAGCGTTGGCTTGTTCTGATTAACACAGAGCATGGACTGTATCTGCACCATCCGACAGACTAGAAGAGAGATTAATTTGTCATTCAGCACTTGGAGAGCGACTGCTGTGTCGTAGCTAGGGGCAAGTGTTCCCTCGATGAGTTAGCGGTTTCATTGTACTCTGCAAGTAACATTTCCAATAAAACAGCGAAGTTTTCCCCCTTGAGTCATATTTGAGAACAGGATATGAATATAGGCCTTCACCTGATGTTCATTATCCATTGCCAACATACCTCAAGCCTTCACAGAACAAAACCCTCAGCAGTCTGGCAGATAACATACTGTAGCTGTATAGCGATGGGATTGTGTTCATGAGAATTGTATTGTTTTTATTTATTTATTTTTCCAATTATGAGTAAATATTTATTGAAATACTTACCGGTAAGTAATCTAAGTATTCACATTTTTAATCGTTCTATGTTCATATTAAGTCAGTAGACTTAGTAGAGCTTTTCAGCAATATAAAATATCTGCTCTAACATTATCAGAGTGCATTAGTTGAACCAGCTAAGCACAGCTGCAGAATTCCCTTATCACCCAGTGACTGCTGTGTGGTAATGTGAGCTCCAGGTGTTTGTTGCCATGTTAATGTACAAAGGCACATGGCAGCACAGCGTGCTTAATTAAAGCAATCCCTGGTTATCCAAAGAGGGAAATACCTGGATTAGAGAGAGATTTGCAACTCAAACCTGAGACATTGCTAATCAATTTAAAGCCATTAGACAATTAATTTACTTTTGTGAGTACTGTGGATATTGCATGCACTAATCTGGCCCATAGTTGTCACTCTGTGTACTGATGAGTCTTGAATATACTGTGTACAAGGTTGACTTGAATCGGTGTGAGCACTAAGCATGTATACTGGGAGGGAAAAAATAAGACCAAAATTGTTTCCTGTTTGATACCTGTGTGTTTGTGTGCGTGCGTGTGCGTGTAAGTGCGTGCATAGAAACAAGGGGATTTTCAAGTAAACTATTGATGAATGACAGCCTTCAGAATATTTTAGCTAAAAAAGAGAAAATAGTTTGTACATCAACTGACTAAATAATTTCCAACCAATAAATACAGTACACGCTGTATTGTGGGTATCTGAAAGCATCTATCTACTTTGATTGGTTTCTGCTAGCGGAAACAGTGCTCCCAATTGTAACGCTAGCTCCTTGCAGTCTTGGGGAATGTGCTCTTTGCTCAACACAGCGACACGTTGTCCTTTACCCTAGAAAAATTTCACCGAATATTTCGCCCTTTTTTAAACATTCATTGCAATTAAGGCAGGCTTGTGCAAGTGCAGCCAAGCAGCTCTGATATTCAATTCTATTAGAATGTATAGAGCAGCGGCATGAAACCATGCAGTTAACAGGAATTAAAACCATAGGCAAGATGACAGATTACACAGACAATTGTGTGTGTATGTATGTGTGTATGTATGTGTGTGTGTGCGCCAGCACGTGTGTGTGTTCTGTTCTACAGTATCTTCGTATTGCATTGTATTGCAGCCAAAACCTAACACGGACGACGCTTTACCAATTGTGCACCGCCCTATGGGACACCCAATCACGGTCAGTTGTGATACAGCCTGGTGATCTTTTATTTCAACGTATTTTGTTGTTTTTATTGATATATACAATGAAGAAGTGATTGAGATGGGGACATAAAGGAGAGGAAATGGAAAGTGGTGCACTCAGAGTTTGAGCCTATGTCTCCAGGGGCAGTATGTGTTTTGGGGGCAGTAAAACTACCTACCACTAGACCAGAACCCAGCACTCCTTGTGCTGTTCTAAATAACCCATTCTTCCTTATGCTGTTCTAAAGAACCCATCACTCCTTATGCTGTTCTAAAGAACCCATCACTCCTTATGCTGTTCTAAAGAACCCATCACTCCTTATGCTGTTCTAAAGAACCCATCACTCCTTATGTTGTTCTAAAGAACCCATCACTAATTATGCTGTTCTAAAGAACCCATCACTCCTTATTCTGTTCTAAAGAACCCATCACTCCTTATGCTGTTCTAAAGAACCCATTACTCCTTATGCTGTTCTAAAGAACCCATCACTCCTTATGTTGTTCTAAAGGACCCATCACTCCTTATGCTTTTCTAAAGAACCCATCACTCCTTATGTTGTTCTAAAGAACCCATCAACCCTTATGCTGTTCTAAAGAACCCATCACTCCTTATGTTGTTCTAAAGAACCCATCACTCCTTATGCTGTTCTAAAGAACCCATCACTCCTTATGTTGTTCTAAAGAACCCATCACTCCTTATGCTGTTCTAAAGAACCCATCACTCATTATGCTGTTCTAAAGAACCCATCACTCCTTATGTTGTTCTAAAGAACCCATCACCCCTTATGTTGTTCTAAAGAACCCAGCACTCCTTATGCTGCTCTAACGAACCCACCTAATGCTGTTCTAAAGAACCCATCACTCCTTTTGCTGTTCTAAAGAACACATCACTCCGTATGCTGTTCTAAAGAACCCATAACTCCTTATGCTGTTCCAAAGAACCCATCAGTCCGTATGCTGTTCTAAAGAACCGATCACTAGTTATGCTGTTCTAAAGAACCCATCACTCCTTATGCTGTTCTAAAGAACCCATCACTCCTTATGCTGTTCTAAAGAACCCAACACTCCTTATGCTTTTCTAAAGAACCCATCACTCCTTATGTTGTTCTAAAGAACCCATCACTCCTTATGCTGTTCTAAAGAACCCATCACTCCTTATGTTGTTCTAAAGAACCCATCACTCCTTATGCTGTTCTAAAGAACCCATCACTCCTTATGTTGTTCTAAAGAACCCATCAATCCTTATGTTGTTCTAAAGAACCCAGCACTCCTTATGCTGTTCTAAAGAACCCATCACTCATTATGCTGTTCTAAAGAACCCATCACTCCTTATGTTGTTCTAAAGAACCCATCACCCCTTATGTTGTTCTAAAGAACCCATCACTCCTTATGTTGTTCTAAAGAACCCATAACTCCTTATGCTGGTCTAAAGAACCCACCTTATGCTGTTCTAAAGAACCCATCACTCCTTATGTTGTTCTAAAGAACCCATTACACCTTATGCTGGTCTAAAGAACCCACCTAATGCTGTTCTAAAGAACCCATCACTCCTTATGTTGTTCTAAAGAACCCATCACTCATTATGCTGTTCTAAAGAACCCATCAGTCCTTATGTTGTTCTAAAGAACCCATCACTCCTTATGTTGTTCTAAAGAACCCATCACTAATTATGCTGTTCTAAAGAACCCATCACTCCTTATGCTGTTCTAAAGAACCCATCACTCCTTATGCTGTTCTAAAGAACCCATTACTCCTTATGCTGTTCTAAAGAACCCACCACTCCTTATGCTGTTCTAAAGAACCCATCACTCCTTATGTTGTTCTAAAGAACCCATCACTCCTTATGCTTTTCTAAAGAACCCATCACTCCTTATGTTGTTCTAAAGAACCCATCAACCCTTATGCTGTTCTAAAGAACCCATCACTCCTTATGTTGTTCTAAAGAACCCATCACTCCTTATGCTGTTCTAAAGAACCCATCACTCCTTATGTTGTTCTAAAGAACCCATTACTCCTTATGCTGGTCTAAAGAACCCACCTTATGCTGTTCTAAAGAACCCAGCACTCCTTATGCTGCTCTAAAGAACCCACCTAATGCTGTTCTAAAGAACCCATCACTCCGTTTTCTGTTCTAAAGAACCCATCACTCCTTATGCTTTTCAAAAGAACCCATAACTCCTTATGTTGTTCTAAAGAACCCATCAATCCTTATGCTCTTCTAAAGAACCCATCACGCCTTATATTGTTCTAAAGAACCCATCACTCCTTATGCTGTTCTAAAGAACCCATCACTCCTTATGTTGTTCTAAAGAACCCATCAATCATTATGTTGTTCTAAAGAAACCAGCACTCCTTATGCTGCTCTTAAGAACCCACCTAATGCTGTTCTAAAGAACCCATCACTCCTTTTGCTGTTCTAAAGAACCCATCACTCCTTATTCTGTTCTAAAGAACCCATCACTCCTTATGCTGTTCTAAAGAACCCATCACTCATTATGTTGTTCTAAAGAACCCATCACCCCTTATGTTGTTCTAAAGAACCCATCACTCCTTATGTTGTTCTAAAGAACCCATTACTCCTTATGCTGGTCTAAAGAACCCACCTTATGCTGTTCTAAAGAACCGATCACTCCTTATGTTGTTCTAAAGAACCCATAACTCCTTATGCTGGTCTAAAGAACCCACCTTATGCTGTTCTAAAGAACCCATCAGTCCTTATGTTGTTCTAAAGAACCCATTACTCCTTATGCTGGTCTAAAGAACCCACCTTATGCTGTTCTATAGAACCCATCACTCCTTATGTTGTTCTAAAGAACCCATCACTCCTTATGTTGTTCTAAAGAACCCATCACCCCTTATGTTGTTCTAAAGAACCCATCACTCCTTTTGCTGTTCTAAAGAACCCATCACTCCTTATGCTGTTCTAAAGAACCCATAACTCCTTATGCTGTTCTAAAGAACCCATCAGTCCTTATGCTGTTCTAAAGAACCCATCACTAGTTATGCTGTTCTAAAGAACCCATCACTCCTTATGCTGTTCTAAAGAACCCATCACTCCTTATGCTGTTCTAAAGAACCCATCACTCCTTATTCTGTTCTAAAGAACCCATCACTCCTTATGCTTTTCTAAAGAACCCATCACTCCTTATGTTGTTCTAAAGAACCCATCAATCCTTATGCTGTTCTAAAGAACCCATTACTCACTTTGTTGTTCTAAAGAACCCATCAGTCCTTATGTTGTTCTAAAGAACCCATCAGTCCTTATGTTGTTCTAAAGAACCCATCAATCCTTATGTTGTTCTAAAGAACCCAGCACTCCTTATGCTGTTCTAAAGAACCCATCACTCATTATGCTGTTCTAAAGAACCCATCACTCCTTATGTTGTTCTAAAGAACCCATCACCCCTTATGTTGTTCTAAAGAACCCATCACTCCTTATGTTGTTCTAAAGAACCCATAACTCCTTATGCTGGTCTAAAGAACCCACCTTATGCTGTTCTAAAGAACCCATCACTCCTTATGTTGTTCTAAAGAACCCATTACACCTTATGCTGGTCTAAAGAACCCACCTAATGCTGTTCTAAAGAACCCATCACTCCTTATGTTGTTCTAAAGAACCCATCACTCCTTATGCTGTTCTAAAGAACCCATCAGTCCTTATGTTGTTCTAAAGAACCCATCACTCCTTATGTTGTTCTAAAGAACCCATCACTAATTATGCTGTTCTAAAGAACCCATCACTCCTTATTCTGTTCTAAAGAACCCATCACTCCTTATGCTGTTCTAAAGAACCCATTACTCCTTATGCTGTTCTAAAGAACCCACCACTCCTTATGCTGTTCTAAAGAACCCATCACTCCTTATGTTGTTCTAAAGGACCCATCACTCCTTATGCTTTTCCAAAGAACCCATCACTCCTTATGTTGTTCTAAAGAACCCATCAACCCTTATGCTGTTCTAAAGAACCCATCACTCCTTATGTTGTTCTAAAGAACCCATCACTCCTTATGCTGTTCTAAAGAACCCATCACTCCTTATGTTGTTCTAAAGAACCCATCACTCCTATGCTGTTCTAAAGAACCCATCACTCATTATGCTGTTCTAAAGAACCCATCACTCCTTATGTTGTTCTAAAGAACCCATCACTCCCTTATGTTGTTCTAAAGAACCCATCACTCCTTATGTTGTTCTAAAGAACCCATTACTCCTTATGCTGGTCTAAAGAACCCACCTTATGCTGTTCTAAAGAACCCAGCACTCCTTATGCTGCTCTTAAGAACCCACCTAATGCTGTTCTAAAGAACCCATCACTCCGTTTTCTGTTCTAAAGAACCCATCACTCCTTATGCTTTTCAAAAGAACCCATAACTCCTTATGTTGTTCTAAAGAACCCATCAATCCTTATGCTCTTCTAAAGAACCCATCACGCCTTATATTGTTCTAAAGAACCCATCACTCCTTATGCTGTTCTAAAGAACCCATCAATCATTATGTTGTTCTAAAGAAACCAGCACTCCTTATGCTGCTCTTAAGAACCCACCTAATGCTGTTCTAAAGAACCCATCACTCCTTTGCTGTTCTAAAGAACCCATCACTCCTTATGCTGTTCTAAAGAACCCATCACTCCTTATGCTGTTCTAAAGAACCCATCACTCATTATGTTGTTCTAAAGAACCCATCACCCCTTATGTTGTTCTAAAGAACCCATCACTCCTTATGTTGTTCTAAAGAACCCATTACTCCTTATGCTGGTCTAAAGAACCCACCTTATGCTGTTCTAAAGAACCCATCACTCCTTATGCTGTTCTAAAGAACCCATCACTCCTTATGCTGTTCTAAAGAACCCACCTCATGCTGTTCTAAAGAACCCATCACTCCTTATGTTGTTCTAAAGAACCCATTACTCCTTATGCTGGTCTAAAGAACCCACCTTATGCTGTTCTAAAGAACCCATCACTCCTTATGTTGTTCTAAAGAACCCATCACTCCTTATGTTGTTCTAAAGAACCCATCACTCCTTTTGCTGTTCTAAAGAACCCATCACTCCTTATGCTGTTCTAAAGAACCCATCACTCCTTATGCTGTTCTAAAGAACCCATAACTCCTTATGCTGTTCTAAAGAACCCATCAGTCCTTATGCTGTTCTAAAGAACCCATCACTAGTTATGCTGTTCTAAAGAACCCATCACTCCTTATGCTGTTCTAAAGAACCCATCACTCCTTATGCTGTTCTAAAGAACCCATCACTCCTTATTCTGTTCTAAAGAACCCATCACTCCTTATGCTTTTCTAAAGAACCCATCACTCCTTATGTTGTTCTAAAGAACCCATCAATCCTTATGCTGTTCTAAAGAACCCATTACTCACTTTGTTGTTCTAAAGAACCCATCAGTCCTTATGTTGTTCTAAAGAACCCATCACTCCTTATGTTGTTCTAAAGAACCCATCACTAATTATGCTGTTCTAAAGAACCCACCACTCTTTATGCTGTTCTAAAGAACCCATCACTCCTTATGTTGTTCTAAAGGACCGATTACTCCCTTTGTTGTTCTAAAGAACCCATCAGTCCTTATGTTGTTCTAAAGAACCCATCACTCCTTATGTTGTTCTAAAGAACCCATCACTAATTATGCTGTTCTAAAGAACCCACCACTCCTTTTGCTGTTCTAAAGAACCCATCACTCCTTATGCTGTTCTAAAGAACCCACCACTCTTTATGCTGTTCTAAAGAACCCATCACTCCTTATTCTGTTCTAAAGAACCCATCACTCCTTATGCTGTTCTAAAGAACCCATTACTCCTTATGCTGTTCTAAAGAACCCACCACTCTTTATGCTGTTCTAAAGAACCCATCACTCCTTATGTTGTTCTAAATGACCCATCACTCCTTATGCTTTTCTAAAGAACCCATCACTCCTTATGTTGTTCTAAAGAACCCATCAATCCTTATGCTGTTCTAAAGAACCCATTACTCCCTTTGTTGTTCTAAAGAACCCATCAGTCCTTATGTTGTTCTAAAGAACCCATCACTCCTTATGTTGTTCTAAAGAACCCATCACTAATTATGCTGTTCTAAAGAACCCACCACTCCTTATGCTGTTCTAAAGAACCCATCACTCCTTATGTTGTTCTAAAGGACCCATCACTCCTTATGCTTTTCTAAAGAACCCATCACTCCTTATGTTGTTCTAAAGAACCCATCAATCCTTATGCTGTTCTAAAGAACCCATTACTCATTTTGTTGTTCTAAAGAACCCATCACTCCTTATGTTGTTCTAAAGAACCCATCACTCCTTATGTTGTTCTAAAGAACCCAGCACTCCTTATGCTGTTCTAAAGAACCCATCACTCCTTATGCTGTTCTAAAGAACCCATCACTCCTTATGCTGTTCTAAAGAACCCATCACTCCTTATGCTGTTCTAAAGAACCCATTACTCCTTATGCTGTTCTAAAGAACCCACCACTCCTTATGCTGTTCTAAAGAACCCATCACTCCTCATGTTGTTCTAAAGGACCCATCACTCCTTATGCTGGTCTAAAGAACCCACCTTATGCTGTTCTAAAGAACCGATCACTCCTTATGTTGTTCTAAAGAACCCAGCACTCCTTATGCTGCTCTAAAGAACCCACCTTATGCTGTTCTAAAGAACCCACCTTATGCTGTTCTAAAGAACCCAGCACTCCTTATGCTGTTCTAAAGAACCCATCACTCCTTATGCTGTTCTAAGGAACCCATCACTCCTTATGCTGTTCTAAAGAACCCACCTTATGCTGTTCTAAAGAACCCACCAAACCTTATGCTGTTCTAAAGAACTCACCACTCCTTATGCTGTTCTAAAGAACCCATCACTCCTTATGTTGTTCTAAAGAACCCATCACTCCTTATGTTGTTCTAAAGAACCCATCACTCCTTATGTTGTTCTAAAGAACCCAGCACTCCTTATGCTGTTCTAAAGAACCCATCACTCCTTATGCTGTTCTAAAGAACCCATCACTCCTTATGTTGTTCTAAAGGACCCATCACTCCTTATGCTGTTCTAAAGAACCCATCACTCCTTATGTTGTTCTAAAGAACCCATCAATCCTTATGCTGTTCTAAAGAACCCATTACTCCTTATGTTGTTCTAAAGAACCCATCACTCCTTATGTTGTTCTAAAGAACCCATCACTCCTTATGTTGTTCTAAAGAACCCAGCACTCCTTATGCTGTTCTAAAGAACCCACCACTCCTTATGCTGTTCTAAAGAACCCATCACTCCTTATGTTGTTCTAAAGAACCCATCACTCCTTATGCTGTTCTAAAGAACCCATCACTCCTTATGTTGTTCTAAAGAACCCATCAACCCTTATGCTGTTCTAAAGAACCCATCACTCCTTATGCTGTTCTAAAGAACCCATCACTCCTTATGTTGTTCTAAAGAACCCATCACTCCTTATGCTGTTCTAAAGAAACCATCAACCTTATGCTGTTCTAAACGACCCATCACTCCTTATGCTGGTCTAAAGAACCCACCTTATGCTGTTCTAAAGAACCAATCACTCCTTATGTTGTTCTAAAGAACCCATCACTCCTTTTGCTGTTCTAAAGAACCCATCACTCCTTATGCTGTTCTAAAGAACCCATCAGTCCTTATGCTGTTCTAAAGAACCCATCACTAGTTATGCTGTTCTAAAGAACCCATCACTCCTTATGCTGTTCTAAAGAACCCATCACTCCTTATGCTGTTCTAAAGAACCCATCACTCCTTATGCTGTTCTAAAGAACCCATCAGTCCTTATGTTGTTCTAAATAACCCATCACTACTTATGTTGTTCTAAAGAACCCATCACTAATTATGCTGTTCTAAAGAACCCATTACTCCTTATGCTGTTCTAAAGAACCCATCACTCCTTATGCTGTTCTAAAGAACCCATCACTCCTTATGTTGTTCTAAAGAACCCATCACTCCTTATGCTTTTCTAAAGAACCCATCACTCCTTATGTTCTTCTAAAGAACCCATCAATCCTTATGCTGTTCTAAAGAACCCATTACTCCTTATGTTGTTCTAAAGAACCCATCACTCCTTATGTTGTTCTAAAGAACCCATCACTCCTTATGTTGTTCTAAAGAACCCAGCACTCCTTATGCTGTTCTAAAGAACACACCACTCCTTATGCTGTTCTAAAGAACCCATCACTCCTTATGTTGTTCTAAAGAACCCATCACTCCTTATGCTGTTCTAAAGAACCCATCACTCCTTATGTTGTTCTAAAGAACCCATCAACCCTTATGCTGTTCTAAAGAACCCATCACTCCTTATGCTGTTCTAAAGAACCCATCACTCCTTATGTTGTTCTAAAGAACCCATCACTCCTTACGCTGTTCTAAAGAAACCATCAACCTTATGCTGTTCTAAACGACCCATCACTCCTTATGCTGGTCTAAAGAACCCATCACTCCTTATGCTGTTCTAAAGAACCCATCAGTCCTTATGCTGTTCTAAAGAACCCATCACTAGTTATGCTGTTCTAAAGAACCCATCACTCCTTATGCTGTTCTAAAGAACCCATCACTCCTTATGCTGTTCTAAAGAACCCATCACTCCTTATGCTGTTCTAAAGAACCCATCAGTCCTTATGTTGTTCTAAAGAACCCATCACTCCTTATGTTGTTCTAAAGAACCCATCACTAATTATGCTGTTCTAAAGAACCCATCACTCCTTATTCTGTTCTAAAGAACCCATCACTCCTTATGCTGTTCTAAAGAACCCATTACTCCTTATGCTGTTCTAAAGAACCCACCACTCCTTATGCTGTTCTAAAGAACCCATCACTCCTTATGTTGTTCTAAAGAACCCATCAATCCTTATGCTGTTCTAAAGAACCCATTACTCCTTATGTTGTTCTAAAGAACCCATCACTCCTTATGTTGTTCTAATGAACCCAGCACTCCTTATGCTGTTCTAAAGAACCCACCACTCCTTATGCTGTTCTAAAGAACCCATCACTCCTTATGTTGTTCTAAAGAACCCATCACTCCTTATGCTGTTCTAAAGAACCCATCACTCCTTATGTTGTTCTAAAGAACCCATCAACCCTTATGCTGTTCTAAAGAACCCATCACTCCTTATGCTGTTCTAAAGAACCCATCACTCCTTATGTTGTTCTAAAGAACCCATCACTCCTTATGCTGTTCTAAAGAAACCATCAATCCTTATGATGTTCTAAAGAACGCATTACTCCTTATGCTGTTCTAAAGAACCCACCACTCCTTATGCTGTTCTAAAGAACCCATCACTCCTCATGTTGTTCTAAAGGACCCATCACTCCTTATGCTGGTCTAAAGAACCCACCTTATGCTGTTCTAAAGAACCGATCACTCCTTATGTTGTTCTAAAGAACCCATAACTCCTTATGCTGTTCTAAAGAACCCATCAGTCCTTATGCTGTTCTAAAGAACCCATCACTAGTTATGCTGTTCTAAAGAACCCATCACTCCTTATGCTGTTCTAAAGAACCCATCACTCCTTATGCTGTTCTAAAGAACCCATCACTCCTTATGCTGTTCTAAAGAACCCATCACTCCTTATGTTGTTCTAAAGAACCCATCACTCCTTATGCTGTTCTAAAGAACCCATCACTCCTTATGTTGTTCTAAAGAACCCATCAATCCTTATGCTGTTCTAAAGAACCCATTACTCCTTATGTTGTTCTAAAGAACCCATCACTCCTTATGTTGTTCTAAAGAACCCAGCACTCCTTATGCTGTTCTAAAGAACCCATCACTCCTTATGTAAATGTAAAGAACCCATCACTCCTTATGTTGTTCTAAAGAACCCATCACCCCTTATGTTGTTCTAAAGAACCCATCACTCCTTATGTTGTTCTAAATAACCCATCACTCATTATGCTGGTCTAAAGAACACACCTTATGCTGTTCTAAAGAACCCATCAATCCTTATGCTGTTCTAAAGAACCCATTACTCCTTATGCTGTTCTAAAGAACCCACCACTCCTTATGCTGTTCTAAAGAACCCATCACTCCTCATGTTGTTCTAAAGGACCCATCACTCCTTATGCTGTTCTAAAGAACCCATCACTCCTTATGTTGTTCTAAAGAACCCATCAATCCTTATGCTGTTCTAAAGAACCCATTACTCCTTATGTTGTTCTAAAGAACCCATCACTCCTTATGTTGTTCTAAAGAACCCATCACTCCTTATGTTGTTCTAAAGAACCCATCACTCCTTATGCTTTTCTAAAGAACCCATCACTCCTTATGTTGTTCTAAAGAACCCATCAATCCTTATGCTGTTCTATAGAACCCATTACTCATTATGTTGTTCTAAAGAACCCATCACTCCTTATGTTGTTCTAAAGAACCCATCACTCCTTATGTTGTTCTAAAGAACCCATCACTCCTTATGCTGTTCTAAAGAACCCATCACTCCTTATGTTGTTCTAAAGAACCCATCAACCCTTATGCTGTTCTAAAGAACCCATCACTCCTTATGCTGTTCTAAAGAACCCATCACTCCTTATGCTTTTCTAAAGAACCCATCACTCCTTATGTTGTTCTAAAGAACCCATCAATCCTTATGCTGTTCTAAAGAACCCATTACTCCTTATGTTGTTCTAAAGAACCCATCACTCCTTATGTTGTTCTAAAGAACCCATCACTCCTTATGCTGTTCTAAAGAACCCATCACTCCTTATGTTGTTCTAAAGAACCCATCAACCCTTATGCTGTTCTAAAGAACCCATCACTCCTTATGCTGTTCTAAAGAACCCATCACTCCTTATGCTTTTCTAAAGAACCCATCACTCCTTATGTTGTTCTAAAGAACCCATCACTCCTTATGCTGTTCTAAAGAACCCATCACTCCTTATGTTGTTCTAAAGAACCCATCAACCCTTATGCTGTTCTAAAGAACCCATCACTCCTTATGCTGTTCTAAAGAACCCATCACTCCTTATGTTGTTCTAAAGAACCCATCACTCCTTATGCTGTTCTAAAGAACCCATCACTCCTTATGCTGTTCTAAAGAACCCATTACTCCTTATGCTGTTCTAAAGAACCCACCACTCCTTATGCTGTTCTAAAGAACCCATCACTCCTCATGTTGTTCTAAAGGACCCATCACTCCTTATGCTTGTCTAAAGAACCAACCTTATGCTGTTCTAAAGAACCGATCACTCCTTATGTTGTTCTAAAGAACCCAGCACTCCTTATGCTGCTCTAAAGAACCCACCTTATGCTGTTCTAAAGAACCCACCTTATGCTGTTCTAAAGAACCCATCACTCCTTATGCTGTTCTAAAGAACCCACCTTATGCTGTTCTAAAGAACCCACCTTTCCTTATTGTGTTCTGAACAACCCATCACTCCTTATGTTGTTCTAAAGAACCCATCACTCCTTATGCTGTTCTAAAGAACCCATCACTCCTTATGTTGTTCTAAAGAACCCATCACTCCTTATGTTGTTCTAAAGAACCCATCAGTCCTTATGCTGTTCTAAAGAACCCATCAATCCTTATGCTGTTCTAAAGAACCCATTACTCCTTATGCTGTTCTAAAGAACCCACCACTCCTTATGCTGTTCTAAAGAACCCATCACTCCTCATGTTGTTCTAAAGGACCCATCACTCCTTATGCTGTTCTAAAGAACCCATTACTCCTTATGTTGTTCTAAAGAACCCATCACTCCTTATGTTGTTCTAAAGAACCCATCACTCCTTATGTTGTTCTAAAGAACCCAGCACTCCTTATGCTGTTCTAAAGAACCCATTACTCCTTATTGTGTTCTGAACAACCCATCACTCCTTATGCTGTTCTAAAGAACCCATCACTCCTTATGTTGTTCTAAAGAACCCATCACTCCTTATGCTGTTCTAAAGAACCCATCACTCCTTATGTTGTTCTAAAGAACCCATCAACCCTTATGCTGTTCTAAAGAACCCATCACTCCTTATGCTGTTCTAAAGAACCCATCACTCCTTATGTTGTTCTAAAGAACCCATCACTCCTTATGTTGTTCTAAAGAACCCATCAACCCTTATGCTGTTCTAAAGAACCCATCACTCCTTATGCTGTTCTAAAGAACCCATCACTCCTTATGTTGTTCTAAAGAACCCATCAACCCTTATGCTGTTCTAAAGAACCCATCACTCCTTATGCTGTTCTAAAGAACCCATCACTCCTTATGTTGTTCTAAAGAACCCATCACTCCTTATGCTGTTCTAAAGAACCCATCAATCCTTATGCTGTTCTAAAGAACCCATTACTCCTTATGCTGTTCTAAAGAACCCACCACTCCTTATGCTGTTCTAAAGAACCCATCACTCCTCATGTTGTTCTAAAGGACCCATCACTCCTTATGCTTGTCTAAAGAACCCACCTTATGCTGTTCTAAAGAACCGATCACTCCTTATGTTGTTCTAAAGAACCCAGCACTCCTTATGCTGCTCTAAAGAACCCACCTTATGCTGTTCTAAAGAACCCACCTTATGCTGTTCTAAAGAACCCATCACTCCTTATGCTGTTCTAAAGAACCCATCACTCCTTATGCTGTTCTAAAGAACCCACCCTATGCTGTTCTAAAGAAACCACCACTCCTTATGCTGTTCTAAAGAACCCACCACTCCTTATTGTGTTCTGAACAACCCATCACTCCTTATGTTGTTCTAAAGAACCCATCACTCCTTATGCTGTTCTAAAGAACCCATCACTCCTTATGTTGTTCTAAAGAACCCATCACTCCTTATGCTGTTCTAAAGAACCCATCACTCCTTATGCTGTTCTAAAGAACCCATCACTCCTTATGTTGTTCTAAAGAACCCATCACTCCTTATGCTGTTCTAAAGAACCCATCAATCCTTATGCTGTTCTAAAGAACCCATCACTCCTTATGCTGTTCTAAAGAACCCATCACTCCTTATGCTGTTCTAAAGAACCCATCACTCCTTATGTTGTTCTAAAGAACCCATCACTCCTTATGCTGTTCTAAAGAACCCATCACTCCTTATGTTGTTCTAAAGAACCCATCACTCCTTATGTTGTTCTAAAGAACCCATCACTCCTTATGTTGTTCTAAAGAACCCATCACTCCTTATGCTGTTCTAAAGAACCCATCACTCCTTATGCTGTTCTAAAGAACCCATCACTCCTTATGTTGTTCTAAAGAACCCATCACCCTTATGTTGTTCTAAAGAACCCATCACTCCTTATGTTGTTCTAAAGAACCCATCACTCATTATGCTGGTCTAAAGAACCCACCTTATGCTGTTCTAAAGAACCCATCAATCCTTATGCTGTTCTAAAGAACCCATTACTCCTTATGCTGTTCTAAAGAACCCACCACTCCTTATGCTGTTCTAAAGAACCCATCACTCCTCATGTTGTTCTAAAGGACCCATCACTCCTATGCTGTTCTAAAGAACCCATCACTCCTTATGTTGTTCTAAAGAACCCATCAATCCTTATGCTGTTCTAAAGAACCCATTACTCCTTATGTTGTTCTAAAGAACCCATCACTCCTTATGTTGTTCTAAAGAACCCATCACTCCTTATGTTGTTCTAAAGAACCCATCACTCCTTATGTTGTTCTAAAGAACCCATCACTCCTTATGTTGTTCTAAAGAACCCAGCACTCCTTATGCTGTTCTAAAGAACCCATCACTCCTTATGTTGTTCTAAAGAACCCATCACTCCTTATGCTGTTCTAAAGAACCCATCACTCCTTATGTTGTTCTAAAGAACCCATCACTCCTTATGCTGTTCTAAAGAACCCATCACTCCTTATGCTGTTCTAAAGAACCCATCACTCCTTATGCTGTTCTAAAGAACCCATCACTCCTTATGCTGTTCTAAAGAACCCATCACTCCTTATGTTG
This sequence comes from Oncorhynchus keta, assembly GCF_023373465.1. Taxonomy (NCBI): domain Eukaryota; kingdom Metazoa; phylum Chordata; class Actinopteri; order Salmoniformes; family Salmonidae; genus Oncorhynchus; species Oncorhynchus keta. The sequence goes on from NC_068421.1 coordinate 22,794,906, forward strand.
TTCTAAAGAACCCATCACTCCTTATGCTGTTCTAAAGAACCCATCACTCCTTATGCTGTTCTAAAGAACCCATCACTCCTTATGCTGTTCTAAAGAACCCATCACTCCTTATGCTGTTCTAAAGAACCCATCACTCCTTATGTTGTTCTAAAGAACCCATCACTCCTTATGTTGTTCTAAAGAACCCATCACTAATTATGCTGTTCTAAAGAACCCATCACTCCTTATGCTGTTCTAAAGAACCCACCTTATGCTGTTCTAAAGAACCCACCACTCCTTATGCTGTTCTAAAGAACCCACCACTCCTTATTGTGTTCTGAACAACCCATCACTCCTCATGTTGTTCTAAAGGACCCATCACTCCTTATGCTGGTCTAAAGAACCCACACTCCTTATGCTTGTCTTATGCTGTTCTAAAGAACCCATCACTCCTTATGCTGTTCTAAAGAACCCATCACTCCTTATGTTGTTCTAAAGAACCCATCACCCCTTATGTTGTTCTAAAGAACCCATCACTCCTTATGTTGTTCTAAAGAACCCATCAGTCCTTATATTGTTCTAAAGAACCCATCACTCCTTATGTTGTTCTAAAGAACCCATCACTAATTATGCTGTTCTAAAGAACCCATCACTCCTTATTCTGTTCTAAAGAACCCATCACTCCTTATGCTGTTCTAAAGAACCCACCACTCCTTATGCTGTTCTAAAGAACCCATCACTCCTTATGCTGTTCTAAAGAACCCATCACTCCTTATGTTGTTCTAAAGGACCCATCACTCCTTATGCTTTTCTAAAGAACCCATCACTCCTTATGTTGTTCTAAAGAACCCATCAATCCTCATGCTGCTCTAAAGAACCCATTACTCCTTATGTTGTTCTAAAGAACCCATCACTCCTTATGTTGTTCTAAAGAACCCATCACTCCTTATGTTGTTCTAAAGAACCCAGCACTCCTTATGCTGTTCTAAAGAACCCACCACTCCTTATGCTGTTCTAAAGAACCCATCACTCCTTATGTTGTTCTAAAGAACCCATCACTCCTTATGCTGTTCTAAAGAACCCATCACTCCTTATGTTGTTCTAAAGAACCCACCAACCCTTATGCTATTCTAAAGAACCCATCACTCCTTATGCTGTTCTAAAGAACCCATCATTCCTTATGCTGTTCTAAAGAACCCATCACTCCTTATGTTGTTCTAAAGAACCCAGCACTCCTTATGCTGTTCTAAAGAACCCACCTTATGCTGTTCTAAAGAACCCAGCACTCCTTATGCTGTTCTAAAGAACCCATCACTCCTTATGCTGTTCTAAAGAACCCATCACTCCTTATGCTGTTCTAAAGAACCCACCTTATGCTGTTCTAAAGAACCCACCACTCCTTATGCTGTTCTAAAGAACCCACCACTCCTTATGCTGTTCTAAAGAACCCATCACTCCTCATGTTGTTCTAAAGGACCCATCACTCCTTATGCTGGTCTAAAGAACCCACCTTATGCTGTTTTAAAGAACCGATCACTCCTTATGTTGTTCTAAAGAACCCATCACTCCTTTTGCTGTTCTAAAGAACCCATCACTCCTTATGCTGTTCTAAAGAACCCATAACTCCTTATGCAGTTCTAAAGAACCCATCAGTCCTTATGCTGTTCTAAAGAACCCATCACTAGTTATGCTGTTCTAAAGAACCCATCACTCCTTATGCTGTTCTAAAGAACCCATCACTCCTTATGCTGTTCTAAAGAACCCATCACTCCTTATGCTGCTCTAAAGAACCCATCTTATGCTGTTCTAAAGAACCCATCACTCCTTATGCTGTTCTAAAGAACCCATCACTCCTTATGTTTTTCTAAAGAACCCATCAATCCTTATGCTGTTCTAAAGAACCCATCACTCCTTATGCTGTTCTAAAGAACCCATCACTCCTTATGCTGTTCTAAAGAACCCATCACTCCTTATGCTGCTCTAAAGAACCCATCTTATGCTGTTCTAAAGAACCCATCACTCCTTATGCTGTTCTAAAGAACCCATCACTCCTTATGCTGTTCTAAAGAACCCATCACTCCTTATGCTGTTCTAAAGAACCCACCACTCCTTATGCTGTTCTAAAGAACCCATCACTCCTTATGCTGTTCTAAAGAACCCATTACTCCTTATGTTGTTCTAAAGGACCCATCACTCCTTATGCTTTTCTAAAGAACCCATCACTCCTTATGTTGTTCTAAAGAACCCATCAATCCTCATGCTGTTCTAAAGAACCCATTACTCCTTATGTTGTTCTAAAGAACCCATCACTCCTTATGTTGTTCTAAAGAACCCATCACTCCTTATGTTGTTCTAAAGAACCCAGCACTCCTTATGCTGTTCTAAAGAACCCACCACTCCTTATGCTGTTCTAAAGAACCCATCACTCCTTATGTTGTTCTAAAGAACCCATCACTCCTTATGCTGTTCTAAAGAACCCATCACTCCTTATGTTGTTCTAAAGAACCCACCAACCCTTATGCTATTCTAAAGAACCCATCACTCCTTATGCTGTTCTAAAGAACCCATCATTCCTTATGCTGTTCTAAAGAACCCATCACTCCTTATGTTGTTCTAAAGAACCCAGCACTCCTTATGCTGCTCTAAAGAACCCACCTTATGCTGTTCTAAAGAACCCAGCACTCCTTATGCTGTTCTAAAGAACCCATCACTCCTTATGCTGTTCTAAAGAACCCATCACTCCTTATGCTGTTCTAAAGAACCCCACCTTATGCTGTTCTAAAGAACCCACCACTCCTTATGCTGTTCTAAAGAACCCACCACTCCTTATGCTGTTCTAAAGAACCCATCACTCCTCATGTTGTTCTAAAGGACCCATCACTCCTTATGCTGGTCTAAAGAACCCACCTTATGCTGTTTTAAAGAACCGATCACTCCTTATGTTGTTCTAAAGAACCCATCACTCCTTTTGCTGTTCTAAAGAACCCATCACTCCTTATGCTGTTCTAAAGAACCCATAACTCCTTATGCAGTTCTAAAGAACCCATCAGTCCTTATGCTGTTCTAAAGAACCCATCACTAGTTATGCTGTTCTAAAGAACCCATCACTCCTTATGCTGTTCTAAAGAACCCATCACTCCTTATGCTGTTCTAAAGAACCCATCACTCCTTATGCTGCTCTAAAGAACCCATCTTATGCTGTTCTAAAGAACCCATCACTCCTTATGCTGTTCTAAAGAACCCATCACTCCTTATGCTGTTCTAAAGAACCCATCACTCCTTATGTTGTTCTAAAGAACCCATCAATCCTTATGCTGTTCTAAAGAACCCATCAATCCTTATGCTGTTCTAAAGAACCCATTACTCCTTATGCTGTTCTAAAGAACCCACCACTCCTTATGCTGTTCTAAAGAACCCATCACTCCTCATGTTGTTCTAAAGAACCCATCACTCCTTATGCTGTTCTAAAGAACCCATCACTCCTTATGTTGTTCTAAAGAACCCATCACTCCTTATGTTGTTCTAAAGAACCCATCACTCATTATGCTGGTCTAAAGAACCCACCTTATGCTGTTCTAAAGAACCGATCACTCCTTATGTTGTTCTAAAGAACCCATCACTCCTTATGTTGTTCTAAAGAACCCATCACTCCTTATGTTGTTCTAAAGAACCCATCACTCATTATGCTGGTCTAAAGAACCCACCTTATGCTGTTCTAAAGAACCGATCACTCCTTATGTTGTTCTAAAGAACCCATCACTCCTTATGTTGTTCTAAAGAACCCAGCACTCCTTATGCTGTTCTAAAGAACCCATCACTCCTTATGCTGTTCTAAAGAACCCATCACTCCTTATGTTGTTCTAAAGAACCCATCACTCATTATGCTGGTCTAAAGAACCCACCTTATGCTGTTCTAAAGAACCGATCACTCCTTATGTTGTTCTAAAGAACCCACCACTCCTTATGCTGTTCTAAATAACCCATCCCTCCTTATGCTGTTCTAAAGAACCCACCACTCCTTATGCTGTTCTAAAGAACCCACCACTCCTTATGCTGTTCTAAAGAACCCACCACTCCTTATGCTGTTCTAAAGAACCCATCACTCCTTATGCTGTTCTAAAGAACCCATCACTCCTTATGCTGTTCTTTTTTATTGGTATTTTCTTTTACAGTTACAGTAAACAATGCTTGAAATACAGTACATTTCACATGTGGTTTTATACATTTGATATACCATGGTAACATGTTTTTTGAATGACGTAGGAATCTATACGCCCATATGAAAATATAAAATACTTAAGTAATACTTTCATAACAAAACATACATTAGAAACAACAAAAGTGCATGGCAAATAGATAAGTGCATGACAAATAGAAAAAAATATTAGAATAAGAAAGACTAATATTAATCCCTCACAAAGGTAGATCAATTAAATACAAAGGTTAGGTAGGCAGTTTACTGTAGAGTAGAGGGAAATTGCAGTGTCTCTACATAGGTAAAGATTGGCTGCCACATTCTGTAGAATTTGTCAGAAGAACCCCGTAGGGTATATTTTATCTTCTCCAATTGACTCAAATGTAAGACATCTTTAATCCACACAAAATGAGAGGGAGAAGAGGGCGACTTCCACAGAAGTAAAATCAACCTTCTTGCCAACAAACTCACAAAGGCTACAAAGTCAGATGTGTATTTTGGTATTGTTATATTATCAGGTATTACCCCACATAAAGATGCTATGGCAGGAGCAGCAAAAGGCACTTGCAATACTTGAGATATGGTATCACAGATGGCAGACCAATAGTTATGTAGAGAAGACCTGTCGCAAACAGGGTGGATATCAGGATAGATCTTAGAAAGCCTGAGTTTAGTCCAGTGAGTGCGGTGGAGGATTTTGCATTGGATCAAACCATGGTTGGCACAAATAGAAGAGGAGTGGACACAGTGCAGAATATCTTCCCATGTGTCATCAGTCATCACCTAGATCCTGTTCCCATAACATTTTAATAGATGCGAATGAAGGATTGTGACGAGAGTAAATTTGATCATAGCCATAAGAAATAACACATTTTATTGTTGGGGAATTGAGAGGATGGCATACATGAGGAAGATTCTATCTTCAACAATGCTGGAATGATAATGTAGCTGGTTTGTAGACTAGCGTCTACAGCCTATGTAGATGGTTTGTAGACTGGCGGTGAGCCTATGCAGATGGTTTGTTGACTGGCGGTGAGCCTATGCAGATGGTTTGTTGACTGGCGTTGAGCCTATGTAGATGGTTTATTGACTGGCGTTGAGCCTATGTAGATGGTTTATTGACTGGCGTTGAGCCTATGTAGATGGTTTGTTGACTGGCGTTGAGCCTATGTAGATGGTTTGTAGACTAGCGATAAGTTGGATAACAACATGCGTAGTGGGTGAAATAAGTGGGTGTGACGGTAAAATGAGACCTCCCCGTCACACCCCTTCTCAGCTTCAGCAGCACCTTTACAGAGTGGATTAGCCATGTAGTTCATTAGAAATTAATTAGACTCCAATTCCCCCCAAAAATATACCACTCCTGCCAAACTTTTATAATGGAATAGATTGGCTTCCAGAATTACTGTACATGAAAAATAATTCATAAAAGTTCAAGTCAGCCTGTAAGATGAATGGAAGCAGTTCCACCTTGATATTCCTCACTGTTGCTGGAGTATTTCTGTGTGTGGTGAAGGGTCTGTTGGTGGTCTGGAGTCCATTGAGTTGGTTTGGGCCTACATTCACTGTCTAAAACATGGGTAGGCAAAAGCAATCTGTTCCTGGAGAAATAGTGGGTGTGCAGGCTTTTGTTCCAGGCCATTCTGCCAATGGGCATAATTGAACATGGCTGGCTACCACTATGGAGAGATATTCATGAGCTTTCCTAAAAGGGGCTGTAGGACCCTTTGTCTAGTGTTATTTTGCAAAGGGGTGTGAGGAGTGGGGGGTGAAAAGCCTATGCTCAGGCAGTGACACAGACGTCTCACTCTTGATGTGTGATTTGTGTCGATGTGTTATTTTGCATTGCAGTGTTTGTTTATTTCAATTACAGGCATTATGTGTGTGTCGGAGCCACTCGAGTCTGTGATCACATCTGGATTCAGATGCTTCCCCCCATCCTGGCTGATGAATGTGGAGAGGTCCAGGAGACCTGGTGGAGAAGCACTTGGGGTCACTGTGGGGTCTGGCTGGGAAACACAACAACAGGGGCCTGAAGGGCACGACCTCAACCCAGGCCAGGAGTCACCGTGTCGGCGATAGGAGATCAGGATTTTTAGAGGCTCGGGGGCCATGGAGGGGGGTTAGGTAGAACCAGTGGCCATTCTATTCAACTGCTTTATATTCAATGAATTCACTGTCTGTCAGGCCTGTTTACAAGTTAACCAGATAACGGGCCTACTCAATGGCAATGCTTTCCAGTGTTATAAAAAGATGTGACAAATGTTCAAAACAGCTGCAATCAATGTTATAAACAGCTGTAATCAACGTAATAAACAGCCGTGATGAATGTAATAAAAAGCTCTTATCAATGTTATCATAAGCTGTAATCAATGTTATTAACAACTGTGATCAGTGTTATAATAAGCTGTGATCAATGTTATAAACAGCTGTAGTCAATGTTATAAACAGCTGTAGTCAATGCTAAAAACAGTTGTGATCAATGTTAAAAACAGCTGTAGTCAATGCTAAAAACAGTTGTGATCAATGTTAAAAACAGCTGTAGTCAATGCTAAAAACAGTTGTGATCAATGTTATAAACAGCTGTAGTCAATGCTAAAAACAGTTGTGATCAATGTTATAAACAGCTGTAGTCAATGCTAAAAATAGCTGTGATCAATGTTATAAACTGCTGTAGTCAATGTTATAAACAGCTGTGATCAATGTTATAAACTGCTGTAGTCAATGCTAAAAATAGCTGTGATCAATGTTATAAACAGCTGTAGTCAATGTTATAAACAGCTGTGATCAATGTTATAAACTGCTGTAATCAATGTTATAAACAGCTGTAGTCAATGTTATAAACAGCTGTGATCAATGTTATAAACTGCTGTAATCAATGTTATAAACAGCTGTAGTCAATGCTAAAAACAGTTGTGATCAATGTTAAAAACAGCTGTAGTCAATGTTATAAACAGCTGTGATCAATGTTATAAACTGCTGTAATCAATGTTATAAACAGCTGTAGTCAATGTTATAAACAGCTGTGATCAATGTTATAAACTGCTGTAATCAATGTTAAAAGCAGCTGTAGTCAATGCTAAAAACAGCTGTGATCAATGTTATAAACAGCTGTAGTCAATGTTATAAACAGCTGTGATCAATGTTATAAACTGCTGTAATCAATGTTATAAACAGCTGTAGTCAATGCTAAAAACAGTTGTGATCAATGTTAAAAACAGCTGTAGTCAATGTTATAAACAGCTGTGATCAATGTTATAAACTGCTGTAATCAATGTTATAAACAGCTGTAGTCAATGTTATAAACAGCTGTGATCAATGTTATAAACTGCTGTAATCAATGTTAAAAGCAGCTGTAGTCAATGCTAAAAACAGCTGTGATCAATGTTATAAACAGCTGTAGTCAATGTTATAAACAGCTGTGATCAATGTTATAAACTGCTGTAATCAATGTTATAAACAGCTGTAGTCAATGTTATAAACAGCTGTGATCAATGTTATAAACTGCTGTAATCAATGTTATAAACAGCTGTAGTCAATGCTAAAAACAGTTGTGATCAATGTTAAAAACAGCTGTAGTCAATGCTAAAAACAGTTGTGATCAATGTTAAAAACAGCTGTAGTCAATGCTAAAAACAGCTGTGATCAATGTTATAAACAGCTGTAGTCAATGTTATAAACAGCTGTGATCAATGTTATAAACTGCTGTAATCAATGTTAAAAACAGCTGTAGTCAATGTTAAAAACAGCTGTAGTCAATGCTAAAAACAGCTGTGATCAATGTTATAAACAGCTGTAGTCAATGTTAAAAACAGCTATGATCAATGTTATAAACAGCTGTGATCAAAATTATAAACTGCTGTTATGAATGTTATAAAATACTGTGATCAATGTTAAAAAAAGCTATGATTATTGTTATTAAAAGATGTGATCAACGTTATTATCAGCTGTGATCAGTGTTATAAACAGATGTGATCAATGTTATAAACAGCTGTTATTAATGTTATAAAAAGCTGTGATCAATGTTTTTGAAAGCTGTAATAAATGTTATAAACAGCCGAAATCAAACTTATAAACAACTGTGATCAATGTTGTAAAAATCTGTAATCAATGTTATAAACACCTGTGATCAAATTTAAAAACCGCTCTAATCAATGTTATAAACAGCCATTATGAATGTTATAAAAAGATGTGATCAATGTTATAATAAGCTATGATCAATGTTATAAACAGCTGTGATCAATGTTGTAAACACCTGTGATCAATATTAAAAACCGCTCGAATCAATAGCCATTATGAATGTTATAAAAAGATGTGACAAATGTTCAAAACAGCTGTAATCAATGTTATAAACAGCTGTAATCAATGTTATAAAAAGCTGTAATCAATGTTATAAACAGCTGTAATCAACTTAATAAACAGCCGCGATGAATGTAATAAAAAGCTGTTATCAATGTTATAATAAGCTGTGATCAATGTTATGAAAATCTGTGATCAGTGTTATAAAAGCTGTGTTCAATTATAAAAACAAATGTAATCAATGTTATAAACAGCTGTTATCAATGTTATAAACAGCTGAGATCAATGTCATAAAAATCTGTGATCAATGTTAAAGAAAGCTGTGATCAATGTTATAATAAGCTATGATCAATGTTATAAAAATCTGCGATCAATGTTATAAAACGATGTGACAAATGTTCAATACAGCCGTAATCAATGTTATAAACAGCTGTGATCAATGTTATTAACAGCTGTGATCAATGTCATAAAAATCTGTGATCAATGTTATTAAAAGCTGCGATCAATATTATAAACAGCTGTGATTAATGTTATAAACAGCCGTGATGAATGTTATCAAAAGCTGTGATCAATGTTATCAAATCAAATCAAATATATTTGTCACATACACATGGTTAGCAGATGTTAATGTGAGTGGAGCGAAATGCTTGTGCTTCTAGTTCCGACAATGCAGTAATAACCAACAAGTAATCTAACTAACAATTCCAAAACACCTGTCTTATACACACAAGTGTAAAGGGATAAAGAATATGTACATAAAGATATATGAATGAGTGATGGTACAGAGCGGCATAGGCAAGATGCAGTAGATGGTATCGAGTACAGTATCTACATATGAGATGAGTATGTAAACAAAGTGGCATAGTTAAAGTGGCTAGTGATACATGTATTACATAAAGATGCAGTAGATGATATAGAGTATATACGTATACATATGGGATGAATAATGTAGGGTATGTAAACATTATATTAGGTAGCATTGTTTAAAGTGGCTAGTGATATATTTTACATCAATTCCCATCAATTCCCATTATTAAAGTGGCTGGAGTTGAGTCAGTGTGTTGGCAGCAGTCTGATGGCCTTGAGATACAAGCTGTTTTTCAGTCTCTCGGTCACAGCTTTGATGCACCTGTACTGACCTCGCCTTCTGGATGATAACGGGGTGAACAGGCAGTGGCTCGGGTGGTTGTTGTCCTTGATGATCTTCATGGCCTTCTTGTGACATCGGGTGGTGTAGGTGTCCTGGAGGGCAGGTAGTTTGCCCCCGGTGATGCATTGTGCAGACCTCACTACCCTCTGGAGAGCCTTACGGTTGTGGGCGGAGCAGTTGCCGTACCAGGCGGTGATACAGCCCGCCAGGATGCTCTCGATTGTGCATCTGTAGACGTTTGTGAGTGCTTTTGGTGACAAGCCAAATTTCTTCAGCCTCCTGAGGTTGACGAGGCGCTGTTGCGCGTTCTCCACGATGCTGTCTGTGTGGGTGGACCAATTCAGTTTGTCTGTGATGTGTACACCAAGGAACTTAAAACTTACTACCCTCTCCACTACTGTCCCATCGATGTGGATAGGGGGGTGTTCCCTCTGCTGTTTCCTGAAGTCCACAATCATCTCCTTAGTTTTGTTGACATTGAGTGTGAGGTTATTTTCCTGACACCACACTCCGAGGGCCCTCACCTCCTCCCTGTAGGCCGTCTCGTCGTTGTTGGTAATCAAGCTTACCACTGTTGTGTCGTCCGCAAACTTGATGATTGAGTTGGAGGCGTGCGTGGCCACGCAGTCGTGGTTGAACAGGGAGTACAGGAGAGGGCTCAGAACGCACCCTTGTGGGGCCCCAGTGTTGAGGATCAGCGGGGTGGAGATGTTGTCAAAAGCTGTGATCAATGTTATTAACATCTATGATCAATGTTATAATTAGCTATGATCAATGTTCTAAACAGCTGTGATTAATGATATTAAAAGCTTTGATCAAGGTTATTAAAAGCTGTGATCAAAGTTATATTATAAACAGCTGTGATCAATGTTATAAACAAATGTGATCAATGTTATTAACATCTTTGATCAATGTTATAAAAAGCTGTCATCAATGTTTTAAACAACTGTGATCAATGTTATTAACATCTTTGATCAATGTTATAAAAAGCTGTCATCATTGTTGTAAAAAGCTGTGATCCAATTTCATAAAAAGTTAAGATGAATGTTATAATGTTATGTTGTGTTATGCCAGCAGCATACCACACTGCTGGCTTGCTTCTGAAGCTAAGCAGGGTTGGTCCTGGTCAGTCCCTGGATGGGAGACCAGATGGTGATGGAAGTGGTGTTGGAGGGCCAATGGAGGGCACTCTTTCCACTAGTCTAAAAAATATCCCAATACCCCAGGGCACTGATTGGGGACACTATCCTCTGTAGGGTGCTGTCATTTGGATGGGATGTTACCCTACAGAGGACCATCATGGTCACCAAATAATCCCCAGTTTACAATTGGCTCATTCATTCTCCCCTGTAAAGTTCTTATCAATTTTATAAAAACTGTGAACAATGTTTTAAAAAGCTGTGATCAATGTTATAAACAGCTATGATCATTGTTATAAATAGTTGTGATTAACAACAAAAATCTGTGACATGTTTGATAAAAAGTTGTGATCAATGTTATATAAAGCTGTGATCAATGTTATGAAAAGCTGCAATCAATTTTATAAATAGCTGTAATCAACATTATTAGTAGCTGTGATCAATGTTTAAAAAAACTGTGATCAATGTTATAAACAGCTGTAATCAATGTTATAATCAAATGTAATCAATGGTATAAACAGCTGTAATCAATGTTATATATATGTGAACAATTTATTAAACGGATCAATGTTATTAAAATCTGTGACCATTGTTATAGAAATCGGTGATCAATCTTATAAAAATCTGAAATAGATGTTAGAAATAGCAATGAATAGCTGTGATCAATGTTATAAAGAGCTGTAATCAATGTTACTAACAGCTGTGGTCAATGTTATAAACAGCTTTGATCAATTGTATAAATCCTGTAATCATTGTTATTGACAGCTGTAATCAATGTAATAAGCAGCCGTGATGAACTTGATCAAAAGTTGTGATCAATTATATAAACAGCTGTATTCAATGATATAAAAATCTGTTATCCATATTATAAACAGCTGTATCAATGTTATAAAAAGCTGTAATCAGTGTCATAATCAGCTGTGATCGACGTTATGAAAAGCTGTGATCGATGTTATAAAAATCTGTGATCAATGTTATAAAAAGCTGTGATCAATGTTATAAAAAGCTGCTACACCAAGAAGCTGTTTATTGAAATTGCTGTTTGTTTGTCACCATGTTTGTTGATACTAACGTTGTTTTGCCCAAACTGAATATAGTTAAACAGTGACCATGGTAATGGGGTGTAGATGATGAGCATGTACAACGAAACTGAAGAAAAAACTACCATTTTATGAAAAGGAAAGCATTTATAATCCAATTAGTATTTTTAAGGTCCCATCTGAATGAAAATACCTTAAACCCTGATGTAATGTATGTAATGAGTCTTTGAGCCATGGCTGTGAGTCTACCCACTCTGTCACTGTCTTGTCCACTGAGTGCTTCAGTCCCATTCAGATAAGTCCCATTCCAGAGACATTGATAAAGGCCTGTGTCAAGCAATGAGGCTAATTTCCAGAGCTGGTGTAAAGCAGTTCACTAGCTGTCCATCACCTCCCATATATTTGCATTGGCTTCAGCACCAGATTAATGCCGGCCCAAAGTGAGCTTTCCACCTGAGTTAGATACTGCCCTCCATCATTCGCTATAGGAGCTTGTTATAAGTTATTTGTTGTTGTAGGCCCAAGTCCAATAGATATTTAAAATACTGGAATGCTACTTGCTTATTGTTGGCACAGGGGAAGGCTGGAACCATGTGGTTGTCAGGTGCCTTGCACAGCTTCCTTCATAATTTTTTAAAATCAATATCTAGTCTATAGAAACATGTCTGGAAAGAGAAAAAGAAAGCAATTATAACTGTGTTCATAGTCTCTCATACACAACCTTAAAGGCTTGTTTTGGGGTGGCAGGTAGCCTAGCGGTTAAGAGAGTTGGGCCAGTAACTGAAATGTTCCTGGTTTGAACCTCGGAGCTGACTAGGTAAAAAATCTGTCTATGTGCTCTTGAGCAAGGCATTTAACCCTAATTGCTCTGGATAAGAGTATCTGCTAAATGACAAACATGTATTTTGACTATTATTTGTCCATTGTTTTCTCCATCTTCTCTGTTTGTCCATTTACCACACACCCTCCTTCTCTCCCTCCTGCCTCCAAAACGGTTCTGTGCACACGCTGCCTCAGCCACACTGCCTCCCAAAGTAGCCAGTTCTGGTTGATGATTAACTACAAAATTGCTTATGAATCGGAGTAGAAAATGTTTTGCAGACCTGGCAGCTTTCAAGTCCTGCTCCCATTTGTCACCCAGCATTTCCTTTTGTGTATAGTACAGGAATTAATTAGCCCGCACGGCGGGAAAAGTTTACGGCCATAATTTATGGGAGATGGGATTCCTTGGACTGCAGCCATGTTGGACCAGGCTGTTATTTTATTGTGGTGTTTTTTATTCAACTTCTGGCTCAGCTTGGCCATGCATATACAGCCCGGGCTGTGAAACGATGGGGCTTTTCAGGTATTTGCAGCTTGCGTGCACACATGCACATGCACACTCACAGACAAAGTGCCTAACTGATGTTAAGCTTGTTGCTTTTGTCAATGTTGTTGTCATTGCTCAATTGGCAATCTCGAATGCTTGGCAAGCCCCTATGAAAATGTCTGTCTGGAGACAAAGCACATTAGGATTAATTACTGAAACAAAGTGAAGTAGCTTACTAGTATTGAAGGTTCGTCAGGTTGGGTTTTTGAATCTCTCTGTGTTGTGTTTAACGACCAGTTTGTCTCTATACTAATCCGGGAAGCCCCCCAATCCACCCCCGCACCCTGCAAAAATATGCTTGCATGCACGCACACACACACACGCACGCACGCACACATGCCCAATCACTCCTAAATCTGACCCAGCAGAAAGAAAGGGTTCACCTTCACCTTGAGCACCTCGTCTCCCACTAGAATTTGCATGTGTGTACATACGGAAGCACCCAAGTGGGTCCTAGTACCTCTCTGCGCATTGCTGCTCTGTGAGCCATTAGGAGTTGTTTGGGATCAATGGTGGATAATTGGGTCTCCACGCGACATAATCTCACATTAGCAGAGGCAGCTGTGTATTGAGCGTACCCAGGTCGCTGTTTACTGTGGGAGGGGAAGATGGGGGGGGCACACAGTGGAGTGTGTATGCCCACTGCCCACAGGTAGGACACACACGTACATGTAAACATGTAAAAGTGTAGTGTGTGTGTGTGTGTGTGTGTGTGTGTGTGTGTGTGTGTGTGTGTGTGTGTGTGTGTGTGTGTGTGTGTGTGTGTGTGTGTGTGTGTGTGTGTGTGTGTGTGTGTGTGTGTGCGTGCGTGTGTGTGTGTGTGTAAGCATATGCATGCTCTTGTATGTCTGTATTTGGATGAAGGTTGCCCATCCTGGTCAGTGAGCACACAGTCTAGATTTAGATGTCTTATAGGAAACCCTACATAAGCAGTCCTAACTGGGTCATGAAGGTACCACTGTTTGGTAAAGCCTCTGTAAGATATCTGGGTTGGGTTATTGTGAATAACTCACCCCCATCCCATGCCACCCCCAATCTTCATAAATGGATTTCGCACCCATCAGCCCCCCAGACCCCCCCTCTGAAATCACTCATGCCTCCTTTGTAATCAATGCCCACAGAAATGGGATTCCTTCGGCCGCCAGCAATTAATACATTTGTGTCCTATTTTACCACTAGTGAGCCGAGCTTGAAATTACCAGCGACTGGCTTCAGCTCATTTGCATATTTATTGCAGCGGGAAGGGGGTGGGAGGGAGGTGGGGGGGACTGGCACGAATGATTGATGTGGAGCTTGCCTCCTGCATTCCAAACAGCCCATTATTATAGAGAGAGAGGGAGAGAGAAAGGGATAGAGAGAGATAGAGAGAGAGATGTCAAGCGGTCAACGTACAGTTGATTAAAGTTGAAGACAGTGGGATCAGTCTGCGCCAGAGGTTTTGGTTTCCTTTTCTCCTCCCTTCTTTCTTTCTGCTCCATATTTTGTAAAGATGGCCACTTCCTGAGAATTACAAACATACTTTAATGGATGTTGACAAGGAGTGAACCAACAAAAGCCATTGCGAAGGATTTGCTTGAAAAGATTCAATCAGACATGTTTTGCTGGGATTAATTGGATGAGGGTGGGGGGGGGTGGAAGAATGCTGCAGAGATGTGTGAATGAGCGGGATTGTTTTGGGGCTCACCCCCAGTGCCTACCTCTGTCACTTTGAGCGATAGTTTGGATATGTCTTTTGAATGATGCTAAAGAGCGACCCCCTCCCCTCGAATTATGAGTATTATTTCAAGGAGGGGGGAGGATATGGCGGGCAATGGGACAAGTCTACACTGGTTTGATTGGATGTGCACCCCTCCTCCCCCTTCACAGAGACTGATGACAGGTGTGTGTGTCTTTGCAGATTATTTGAGACAAGCATGTTCCTGCTATAGGCAAGTTAGGAATTACAGTGACCTCAGAAGCTCCCACCAAAGTCACAATATACGTGTTCTGCTGTACATGCTACCTTCTACATCTGGTTGAGCTCCATCTCCTGGCCTATGGGTGAAGGGTCTTGGGGTCTTTTTCAAATGTACCCTTTGGAAACTGGTTGAAAATTCCTACCTGACTGCCACACTATGTGAGGGGGACATGGGTGCTGTGACAGTCATCTGGGGGGTGGGAGGTTGTGGTAGGTGGGGGGCTTTAGTACAAATGTGACAACAGCCCCTCCCCCGAACAAGGCTTTCAGCCGGTCCAACTTAAACTTCCTCAGAAGTGAGCCGCAAAGACGGCTTTGGCGGGAGGAGTGCGCACGCAGCAAATTGGCAGCTCCATCAAATGATGCTGGCATTAAGGGGTCTGTACGGCGTAATCCACCCCACCAAAGCCCTCCAACCCCTCCCCTGACGTGTAACTTTTGTCAACGCAAACGCCACATTTCATGCTCTGCCATTAATCTGTCGGATTACAGGATGGTAGCAGTTCGGGAGGAAGGAGAGGATGGTGAAAGAGGGGGAGGGGGGGCTTAGATTTTTAATGAATTCCTCTATCTTGGTTTAATTCAGCAGGAAGGGGGAAGGGAACCCCCATCACCTCTTCAGGTTAAGGCCCTGTTTGTTATCCTCTTTTTCTTCAGAGTTGTTGAGGTGCTCCTGGAGAGAGTCGTCCCCCCCCCACTGCTCTCTGTCTCCTGAGGGGTTGGACAGACAGGAGATGTCATGCATAGAGGACCATGGGAGGAAGACTGTATGGAGACTGTGAAGCTATCTCACTGAGGGATTCGTTTAACTCCTGGGGAGTTGGAGAGACCTTGAGCGGTTGTCACAGAGGGGTACTGGTCTCTCTCACTCTCTATTTCTATGGGAAAGGGGTAGGATTGGAGAGGATGTGTGACTATCAACCAGGGAGGACCATCTCTCTCTCCTGGGGAGATGGTAGACTCTGAAAGCCTGTCACACTGGGGATCTGGTCTTACTCCTGGGGATCTAGTCTTATCCTCGGGGTCTGATCTTACTCCTGGGGTCTGTTTTTACTCCTGGGGATCTTACTCCTCTGGGTCTGATCTTACTCATGGGGGTCTGGTTTTACTCCTGGGGATCTGGTCTTACTCTTTGGGGTCTGATCTTACTCCTGGGTGTCTGGTTTTACTCCTGGGGGTCTGGTCTTACTCCTAGGATCTTACTCCCGGGGGTCTGGTTTTACTCCTGGGGATCTGGTCTTGGTGGGTGTTTGATCAAACTGATGGGTGTCTGTTCTTACTGATGGGTGTCTGAGCTTACTGATGGGTATCTGGTCAAACTGATGGGTGTCTGAGCTTACTGATGGGTGTCTGAGCTTACTGATGGGTGTCTGAGCTTACTGATGGGTGTCTGGTCTTACTGATGGGTGTCTGGTCAAACTGATGGGTGTCTGGTCTTACTGATGGGTGTCTGGTCTTACTGATGGGTGTCTGGTCTTACTGATGGGTGTCTGGTCTTACTGATGGGTGTCTGGTCAAACTGATGGGTGTCTGGTCTTACTGATGGGTGTCTGGTCTTACTGATGGGTGTCTGGTCTTACTGATGGGTGTCTGTTCTTACTGATGGGTGTCTGGTCTTACTGATGGGTATCTGGTCTTACTGATGGGTTTCTGGTCTTACTAATGGGTGTCTGGTCTTATTGATGGGTGTCTGGTCAAACTGATGGGTGTCTGAGCTTACGGTTGGGTGTCTGGTCAAACTGTGGGGTGTCTGAGCTTACTGATGGGTGTCTGTTCTTACTGATGGGTGTCTGGTCAAACTGATGGGTATCTGGTCAAACTGATGGGTGTCTGGTCTTACTGATGGGTGTATGTTCTTACTGATGGGTGTCTGGTCAAACTGATGGGTGTCTGAGCTTACTGATGGGTGTCTGGTCTTACTGATGGGTGTATGTTCTTACTGATGGGTGTCTGAGCTTACTGATGGGTGTCTGAGCTCACTGATGGGTGTCTGGTCTTACTGATGGGTGTCTGGTCAAACTGATGGGTGTCTGAGCTTACTGATGGGTGTCTGAGCTCACTGATGGGTGTCTGGTCTTACTGATGGGTTTCTGCTCTTACTGATGAGGGTCTGTTCCTACTGATTGGGGTTACTCCTGGATCTTACTCCTGGGGGTCTGGTCTTACTTCTAGAAGGCTGGAGATTAATGAGAAGATGGACAGCGCTCTCTCTCTCTCTGTCTCTCTCTGTCTCTCTCTATATCTGTGTCTCTCTATCTGACTCTCTCTCTCTGTCTCTCTCTCTCTCTCTCTCTCTCTCTCTCTCTCTCTCTCTCTCTCTCTCTCTCTCTCTCTCTCTCTCTGTCTCTCTGTCTCTCTCTGTCTCTCTCTCTCTCTCTCTGTGTCTCTCTATCTGACTCTCTCTCTCTCTGTCTCTCTGTCTCTCTGTCTCTCTGTCTCTCTGTCTCTCTGTCTCTCTGTCTCTCTGTCTCTCTATTTATAGGGCTTTATTGCATGACAAACATATGTTTACATTGCAAAGCAAGTGAAATAGATAATAATCAAAAGTGAAATGAACAATAAAAAATGAACAGTAAACCTTACACTCACAGAAGTGAGTAAATAAAAAATAAAAAAAATTGTTTCAAATTTCAAATGTCACATTATGTCTATATACAGTGTTGTAATGATGTGCAAATAGTTGAAGTACAAATGGGAAAATAAATCAACATAAATATAGGTTGTATTAACAATGGTGTTGTTTCTTCATTGGTTGACCTTTTCTTGTGACAACAGGTCAGAAATATTGCTGCTTGATTGCACACTGAGGTATTTCTCCCAATAGATATGGGTGTTTATTAAAAAAAACTTCTTTTTTTTGTGTGTGTCTATGTAATCTGAGGGAAATATATGTCTCTAAAATGGTCATATATTTGGCAAGAGGTTAGGAAGTGCAGCTCAGTTTCCACCTCATTTTGTGAGCAGTGTGCACATAGCCTGTCTTCTCTTGAGAGTCAGGTCTGCCTTCGGTGGCCTTTCTCAATAGCAAGGCTATGCTCACTGAGTCTGTACATAGGGTCAGTCACAATGGTCTCGTATTCTGCCACTGTGCACTCTCTGGTTAGGGCCGAATAGCATTGTAGTTTGCACTGTTTTTCAGTAAATTGTTTCCAATTTGTCAAGTAATTATCTTTTTGTTTTCTCATGATTTGGTTGGGTCCTGGGGCTCTATGAGGTCTGTTTGTGAACAGAGTGACAGGACCAGCCTGCTTAGGGGGCTATTCTCCAGTTTTCTCTGTAGGTGATTGCTTTGTCATGGAAGGTTTAGGAATCGCTTCCTTTTAGGTCGTAACAGAATTTAACGGCTCTTTTCTGGATTTTGTAAATTAGCGGGTATTGGCCTGATTCTGCTCTGCATACAATATTTGGTGTTACAATTGTACATGGGGGATATTTTTGCAGAAGTCTGCATGCAGAGTCTCAAATCAAATCAAACTTTATTTTTCACATGCTTACCGTGAAATGCTTACTTACAAGCCCTTAACCAACAGTGCAGTTCAAGAAGAGTTAAGAAAATATTTACCAAATAAACAAAAGTAGATTTTTTTTTAAAGTCACACAATAACATAATAATAATGAGGCTATATACAGTACAAGGGGTACCGAGTCAGTGTGCGGGGTTACAGGTTAGTTGAGGTAATTTGTACATGTAGGTAGGGGTGAGTGACTATGCATAGGTAATAAACAGTGAGTAACAGCAGTGTACGAAACAAACAGGGGGGGTCAGTGTAGTAGTCGGGTGGCCATTTGATCAATTGTTCAGCAGTCTTATGGCTTGTGGGTAGAAGTTGTTAAGGAACATTTTGGTCCTAGACTTGGCGCTCTGGGAACCTCTTTGGTGTGCGGTAGCAGAGAAAACAGTCTACGAATCAGGTGACTGGAGTGACAATTGTGTGGGCTTTCCATTGACACCGCCTATAATATTCAGTTGAAGTCTGAATTTTTCATACACCTTAGCCAAATACATTTAAACTCAGTTTTTCACAATTTCTGACATTTAATCATAGTAAAAATTCCCAGTCTTATGTCAGTTAGGATCACTACTTTATTTTTAAGAATGTGAATAATAATAGTAGAGAGAATTATTTATTTCACCTTTTATCACATTCCCAGTGGGTCAGAAGGTTACATACACTCAATTAGTAGTTGATTGCATTGCCTTTAAATTATTTAACTTGGGTCAAACGTTTTGGGTAGCCTTCCACAAGCTTCCCACAATAAGTTGGGTGAATTTTGGCCCATTCCTCCTGACAGAGCTGGTGTAACTGAGTCAGGCTTGTAGACCCCATTCCTCCTGACAG
This sequence comes from Oncorhynchus keta, assembly GCF_023373465.1. Lineage (NCBI taxonomy): Eukaryota > Metazoa > Chordata > Actinopteri > Salmoniformes > Salmonidae > Oncorhynchus > Oncorhynchus keta. Next base: position 22,814,374 of record NC_068421.1, read on the forward strand.
AGCTGGTGTAACTGAGTCAGGCTTGTAGACCCCATTCCTCCTGACAGAGCTGGTGTAACTGAGTCAGGTTTGTAGGCCTCCTTGCACATACACAGGTTTTCAGTTCTGCCCACAAATGTTCTATAGGATCGAGGTCAGGGCTTTGTGATGGCCACTCCAATACCTTGACTTGTTGTCCTTAAGCCATTTTGCCACAACTCTGGAAGTATGCTTGCACAATTGGTTAGGAGCATGGAAAACGTCAGCCGTCCTCTTCGGCGCCATCTTCACAGATTGTCCCATTTTGTGAATTCTTGGTTGGTGAGCAGACCCCAGACCTCACAACCATAAAGGGCAATGGGTTCTATAACTGATTCAAGTATTCTTTTGCCAGATCCTAATTGGTATGTCAAATGTAATATTTATTTTGATGGGATAGAAGGCCCTTCTTGCCATGCCTCTCAGATCGTTCACATCCTTGTGTAAATTAACTGTGCCGCAGATGCTTAGGCCAAGGTATGTATAGTTTTTTGTGTACTCTTGGTATTCCCAAACTGGGGTATGCGTACCCCAAATAAAAATGTGATTCCAATTTGTAAAAATATCAAATAAAAAAAAAATATATATATTTTTTAATGTTCCTCACATTTTCAAACAGTCCAATTATATTTTCCAACAGGGGTGAGTTTTGGGTGAGTTTTTTTTCTCACGAGAATAGCCTTGTTTCACTGCAAAAAATAAAGTGAAACCATCTAGTGTTCGGCAAAATAACAGCACAATGTCAAATACAGGTAGCCTTGTCAAATAATTAACATCCAATCAAATTAACCTTTACTCTCTCGAGGAAATTCCACTAACAGTCCATGTGTAGCCAAACGTAGCTGCTGCTCATTCCGTTTGCTCAAAAATGTATAAATGCTTAAAAAGTAAGGCCTGCGTCCATAGAGACACATACCAGCTCTACTGGTAGTACTGCTACTACCAGCAGTACCACACCTGCAACTGTCGGCAACACAAGTTGTTTTGCTTCCATGAGCACATCCAATGCTAGCATCAGTAATTCTACATTTGTTGATAGCCCAGCTAGCATGGACATCTGATGCATCCGAAAAGCTACTGCTCCCTTTACCCTGGAAAACAACAGACAGGGACGTTGGACCATCGAAGTGGCGCAAATATGATGAGAACTACATTGGTTTGGGGTTAACTTATATTGGGAGTAGTGCCTTTCCTAAGCCACAGTGTGTTATATGTGTAAAAGTACTATCTCACAACTCAATGAAACCTTCACTCTTGCACAGACATTTTGAAACAAAATATGCCAATTTTAAAAATAAGCGACAGGTGTTTTTTGAGAGAGAATTAAGATGACTTTCTAGTAATAAGACATGTATAAAAGCAACAGATACCATTAATAAGAAGGGGCTAGTAGTGTCTTATATGGTGAGCTACCGAGTGGCAAGGACAGGCAAGACCCATACAATTGTGGAGGACTTAATTCTTCCTGTAACCATGGATATGGCTCGGACAATGCTGGGGGAAAAGGCCCCAAAAAACTATACAGACAATTACTCCATCAAACAGCCCTGTTTCACAACGCATCAGTGACATGCAGGAAATGTTTTGAAACAATTACTGTTTCGCATACAAGCCAGTGAATTATATGCATTACAGCTGGATGAGTCAATAGACGTGGCAGGCCTGGCACAGCTCCTGGTACAGTATATGTCCATTACTTTTATGGGGGGTCAATTAAGGAAGACATCCTCTCTGCAAACCACTGGAAACCAGGACAACATGAGAGGATATTTGTTATGTATTTATGTACTGGACAGCTTTGTGACATCAAATGGACTTTGGTGGTCAAGATGTGGTGGTATCTGTACTGATGGTGCAAAAGCCATAACAGGGAGACATAGTAGAGTGGTAACGCGTGTGAAAGCAGTTGCTCCCGACACCACTTGGGTACACTGCAGCATCCACCGAGAGGCTCTTGCTGCCAAGGGAATGACTGACAGCTTGAAAGACGTTTTGGACGCAACAGTGAAAATGGTTAACTTTGTTAAAGCAAGGCCAAAGGTCAAATATACTGTTTAGGTTTTCTACTGCTAAGTTTACACCTTCACTATTACAGTGAAACATTTTGTCCAGGACAATATCTAGAAGGGATTCAAATTTTTTGGTAGATTCCATACTAGTTTCCTTCCATCTATAGCATTTCTTAACATTATTCAGTTCATTTGGCTTTGATGCCTCATGATTGAGCATAGCTCTGTCCCAAGTAGAGTGTGATTTTCCTGTGATTTGATAGGGGTGTCAGTGGTGTGCTGTCCCCTGCTGGTAGGTGTTTGTCCCCCTGTGTGCTGAGGGTGTCAGGTTTTTGTCCAGTTCTGGCATTTAGGTAGCCACAGACTAGTACATGTCCCTGGGCCTGGAAATGATTAATTTTCCCCTCCAGGATGGAGAAGCTGTCCTTATGAAAGTATGGGGATTCTTTTGCCTGGATATAGGTAGCACACATGAGGACATTGTTCTCGGTTGAGATCATTTCCTTATTAATTTCTATCCAGATGTAACATTTTCCTGTTTTGACTCATTTAGTAGAGTGGGTTAGGTCTGCTCTAGTTTGGTGGACGGGACTAACAGCTCTCTGTAACTTCGAGGGCAACCAGTGGGTCCGTCTCAATAACATGTTTTTTTGAAGGATGTATTTCCAATTTCTTTGAAGTCTGGGTTCCTGCTCTTTAGGCCAAAAGCAGATGACCTCATGCCTCATATATTGCAGGACGAGATAGTAAAAGCTTTGTGTTCCATAGTGTCTAGTGTTGTTTTTGTGTGGTTTAGGCCCAGACCATCTCTCTCGCTCTCTCTCTCCCTCTACCCCACCCTCTCCCTGTCTCGTGTGGAGGTTGTAGGGACTCTGAGGTATTGTAATGCTGTTTGACAGGCATGTCTCTCTCTCTCCCTGTCTCATGTGGAGGTTGTAGGGACTCTGAGGTATTGTAATGCTGTTAGCCGGTGTCTCTCTCTCCCTGTCTCATGTGGAGGTTGTAGGGACTCTGAGGTATTGTAATGCTGTTGGACAGGCATGTCTCCCCCCTCTCCCTGTCTCATGTGGAGGTTGTAGGGACTCTGAGGTATTGTAATGCTGTTGGACAGGCATGTCTCCCCCCTCTCCCTGTCTCATGTGGAGGTTGTAGGGACTCTGAGGTATTGTAATGCTGTTGGACAGGCATGTCTCCCCCCCCCCTCTCCCTGTCTCATGTGGAGGTTGTAGGGTCTCTGAGGTATTGTAATGCTGTTGGACAGGCATGTCTCTCTCTCTCCCTGTCTCATGTGGAGGTTGTAGGGACTCTGAGGTATTGTAATGCTGTTTGACAGGCATGTCTCTCTCTCTCCCTGTCTCATGTGGAGGTTGTAGGGACTCTGAGGTATTGTAATGCTGTTGGACAGGCATGTCTCTCTCTCCCTGTCTCATGTGGAGGTTGTAGGGACTCTGAGGTATTGTAATGCTGTTGGACAGGCATGTCTCTCTCTCTCCCTGTCTCATGTGGAGGTTGTAGGGACTCTGAGGTATTGTAATGCTGTTGGACAGGCATGTCTCTCTCTCTCCCTGTCTCATGTGGAGGTTGTAGGGTCTCTGAGGTATTGTAATGCTGTTTGACAGGCATGTCTCTCTCTCTCCCTGTCTCATGTGGAGGTTGTAGGGACTCTGAGGTATTGTAATGCTGTTGGACAGGCATGTCTCTCTCTCTCTCTGTCTCATGTGGAAGTTGTAGGGACTCTGAGGTATTGTAATGCTGTTGGACAGGCATGTCTCCCCCCCCCCTCTCCCTGTCTCATGTGGAGGTTGTAGGGTCTCTGAGGTATTGTAATGCTGTTTGACAGGCATGTCTCCCCCTCTCCCTGTCTCATGTGGAGGTTGTAGGGACTCTGAGGTATTGTAATGCTGTTTGACAGGCATGTCTCTCTCTCTCCCTGTCTCATGTGGAGGTTGTAGGGACTCTGAGGTATTGTAATGCTGTTTGACAGGCATGTCTCTCTCTCTCCCTGTCTCATGTGGAGGTTGTAGGGACTCTGAGGTATTGTAATGCTGTTTGACAGGCATGTCTCTCTCTCCCTGTCTCATGTGGAGGTTGTAGGGTCTCTGAGGTATTGTAATGCTGTTTGACAGGCATGTCTCTCTCTCTCCCTGTCTCATGTGGAGGTTGTAGGGACTCTGAGGTATTGTAATGCTGTTGGACAGGCATGTCTCTCTCTCTCCCTGTCTCATGTGGAGGTTGTAGGGTCTCTGAGGTATTGTAATGCTGTTTGACAGGCATGTCTCTCTCTCTCCCTGTCTCATGTGGAGGCTGTAGGGTCTCTGAGGTATTGTAATGCTGTTGGACAGGCATGTCCCCCCTCTCCCTGTCTCATGTGGAGGTTGTAGGGACTCTGAGGTATTGTAATGCTGTTGGACAGGCATGTCAGCCCCCCCCCCCCTCTCCCTGTCTCATGTGGAGGTTGTAGGGACTCTGAGGTATTGTAATGCTGTTTGACAGGCATGTCTCCCCCCTCTCCCTGTCTCATGTGGAGGTTGTAGGGACTCTGAGGTATTGTAATGCTGTTTGACAGGCATGTCTCTCTCTCTCCCTGTCTCATGTGGAGGTTGTAGGGACTCTGAGGTATTGTAATGCTGTTTGACAGGCATGTCTCTCTCTCTCCCTGTCTCATGTGGAAGTTGTAGGGACTCTGAGGTATTGTAATGCTGTTTGACAGGCATGTCTCTCTCTCTCCCTGTCTCATGTGGAGGTTGTAGGGTCTCTGAGGTATTGTAATGCTGTTGGACAGGCATGTCTCTCTCTCTCCCTGTCTCATGTGGAGGTTGTAGGGTCTCTGAGGTATTGTAATGCTGTTGGACAGGCATGTCTCTCTCTCTCCCTGTCTCATGTGGAGGTTGTAGGGACTCTGAGGTATTGTAATGCTGTTGGACAGGCATGTCTCTCTCTCTCCCTGTCTCATGTGGAGGTTGTAGGGACTCTGAGGTATTGTAATGCTGTTGGACAGGCATGTCTCTCCATGGTGCTGACGTGACATCCCCTCATGCCAAGACGACGCTGCTCGTGCACTCGGGAATAAATTGAATGTCTCTGAGAACGGCGTTTGTAAAAACAAGACAAATAATAAATTACCCTGCCCCTCATCTCCTCTGTCCTCTCCTCTCTCCTTCCCATCTTCTTTCTGCCTCTGTGTGGTTCTGCATTCTCGTAATGCCTCGATTATTCTCTCTTCATTCTTTATTCTTTGTCTCTATCAGTCTTTCCCCTCCCTATCTATTTATTGCTGTCTACGCACAGAGATGTGTCCCTACTGCATGCCTCTAACCTCCCACTCCTCTATCTTTCGTGTTGTCAATACGAACAGTACACCCTCTTACTCTCTCCCAACTGTTATTAGGTGGTGAACACATTCGTTCTCCCTGGAGATGTCTAATCTTCTGCTGCTCCATGTCGGTGGAGACTTGTCCTCATAGCTTCCTATTGGAACAACTGTATATTATCTTTCCTTTTTCTTTTCCATATAGAATGTTGTAGCTACAGAAAGAATGTCTCAGTAAATGAGGGCATGGACAATGTCTGCGTGTTTAGTGCGTACAGTATGTGACCACAGCTCAAAAGTAGGCTGAAGGGTTTGTCCATATGTCTTCTGTGAGGATGATGAGGACTATTAGGATGAAGATGAAAACAACAGCGAAAAGGGAAGCTCCAATCACAATTTAAAGTTTGAGATAGGGAGCAATCATTTAGAAATGGCCAAAATTACTGTTTTAAGTATGGACTAAGAGGAATTTGAGGCCTTGAGAGAACAAAAGCATTGAGCATTCTTTCACTGTAAGAAATGTTTGTCATCATCACCTTCTAACAAAATCCCACGCTTTTCCAAGGACATTCATTTTTTTATGGTAATTACAAAGCTTCCCGGGAACGCTGTTCAAGCTGTTCAAGCCTTGTGCCAAAGCTCCGATGCTCTATCTCCGCTCGCGCTGGGAGCTACAAACTCAACATGGAGTAAAAAGTAAAGTAGAGCTGGATGCCTAGCTGTTGAATTGCATGGAACAAGACCCGACTACTTAAATCCACTTTGATCTCTGTTTCCTGAAGAGGGGATTGTCTGCTTCGTCCTGTGGTTACACTTTTATCAGAGTCAGTGCTCCGTACATCAGCCTCCCTGTGAATAACTCGGGCTTTGCTTTGTTACCTTTCTATCCCTATCTTCTCTCTCTCACTATTTCTCTATTGCTTTCTCTCCCCCTCCCCTTTCCCTTTGACTTGGTGCGGCCTCTAATTCCCTTTCTTCAAGGACAAGCATCTGCAGCACATCATCTGAATAAGACTCAGAGTCTCTGTGGTCTACCAGGGCTTCAGTCCACAGAGCCACAGAGCTCTCCCCTCCACGGAACCACTTTTAATGTCCTGTTCTAATACCAGACGGTCACTGTCAATACCTGTCACTGTCAATACCCACTGGGCAAAAAGTCATCAATGTAAGATAATTATTTTTTTCACATTACTTTTAACCTTAATCCAATAGCAAGGCAACATTTTTTGGTTGATTTCATGTCGAATTCACATTAGTTGACAACTCAACCAAACCTAAATGAAAACTAGATGTTGAAATGACCTCTGTGCCCAGTGGGTACATACTGTATTGACATCCAGAGGGAAGAGCATAGTCACTCTGTTCGCCTCATCACACGTCCACGGGATATGGGAGTGGCTATCTGGAGGTCCAGTGAGGTGGTTGTTGTGCTGATGACCAACTCCTGGGGTTAAGGGTGTTGGGTCCCTACCATTGATGGTCAACTAATACTGCATACACATCTCATAATGGCCTCTGTTGCCTTTAATCAAGAACATATACCAATGACTGTAACATTGATGGAATGTCCAGCAGAAAGGAAGTCAGCATACACAGTGGAGCCCAGGATCAACATAATACAGACACACTTCTCCACAGTCTTCTGCCAGGCCCAGCCATAGTAGCCATAGCAGCAACAACAGCAGCAACAGCAACATCAGCAGCAACAACAGAAGCAACAGCAGCAACAGCACCACTATTAGCAACAGCACCATCATCAGCAACAGCAGCAACAGCAGCAGCAACAGCAGCAACATCACCAACAGCAACAACATCAGCAACCTCAGCAACAGCAGCAGCAACAGCACCAACATCAGCAACAGTAGCAACAGCACCATCATCAGCAACATCAGCAACAGCAGCAACATCAGCAGCAACATCAGCAACAGCAGCAACATCAGCAACATCAGCAACAGCAGCAACATCAGCAACAGCAGCAACAGCAGCAACATCAGCAACATCAGCAACAGCAGAAACATCAGCAACAGAAGCAACAGAAGCAACAGCAGAAACAGCAGAAACAGCACTAGTATAATCCTTCTCTGTTCCTTTCCCTGGCTCCTGGTTTAGCTCCACCCCTATACCTAGATTAATTACCAGTCATAGCAGGGGTATTAAGATACGGCCGCATTAACAAAGTTGTCCTGTATCTTAATTGAATCTACCCCTGGAGAGCAGAATCTGGATTATGTTTACCTGAAATATAAGCAGCTCGCTCTGTGCTGGTACATGGCCTTGCTGATAAAACATTGGGTTATTCCTCCCAATCCTAATCCCCACTGTAATTTGTTCCCCCGATGGATGTGGCCAGCGCGATGGAAGCCCCTGATTGGGATTCCAAAACTGGGAAATATTTCCAGGTAGGTCAACGTATTAAAAAGGAAGTGTATTTTTTTTTACAGGCACGAGGAGGGGATATTGTGGCCATAGAGACAAACAAACTATTCGTCCACCAATGAACGAGTTAGCATGTACCAGCTTCGCCAGACAGGCAAGGTTTATCAGACTAGGATCAGGGGTTATGGGGTTTAGATAAGCTATTTCTTACTGACAGTGAATATTCACCACTCCTTTGCTCAGCCACTATATACAGTACCATTTACTTCTTTACTTAATGATGTTGTTTCAATTATCTTTATTAACATACTGGCCTCTCCTGACTACATTGTTGTATTGCCTATAGTGAGGACTTGGAGCTGAGGGGATGCAGTTCAGATGAAGCACCTTGTACAATGGCATAGCCCACCTAGGGTCTGTCCCCCGACCTCACACCCCATCAACCCACACCCTCTCCATTCCCTCCACTCTGAGGCTCTGGTCCCTAGACAGACTGTGCTGGGGGCTGGGAGGGTTAGGTGGGGTTAGGTAAGGGACAGGCTGAAGGGTGGGAGGTCCTACATGAGGGATGACTATGTGTGACTACAAAAGGCAGGAGGCAGGTCCACAATCCTTTTAACTCACCCCTTCCCCCTGTTCAGTACCCTCCCTCCCTCTCCCCTTTCCCCGTACAGTACTCTACCTCACCCCTTCTCCCTGTTCAGGACCCTACCTCACCCTTCTCCCTGTTCAGTACTCTCGCTCACCCCTTATCCCTGTTGAGAACACTCGCTCACCCCTTCTCCCTGTTCAGTACCTCCCCCCTTCTCCCTGTTAAGTACCCTCACTTTCCCTTCTCCCTGTTCAGTACCTCCCCCCTTCTCCCTGTTAAGTACCCTCACTTTCCCTTCTCCCTGTTCAGTACCTCCCCCCTTCTCCCTGTTAAGTACCCTCACTTTTCCTTCTCCCTGTTCAGTACCCTCCCTCACTCCTTCTCCCTTTTTAGCACACTCCCCCTTCTCCCTTTTCTGTACCCTCCCTCCCCCTTCTCCCTGTTCAGAACCCTACATCACTCTTTCTCCCCATTCAGCACCCTACCTCACCCCTTCTCCCTGTTCAGTACCCTTCCCCTTCTCCCTGTTCCTTACCCTCCCTCCCTCACTACTTCTCCCTGTTCAGTACCCTCCCTCACTCCTTTTCCCTGTTCAGTACCCTCCCTCACTCCTTTTCCCTGTTCAGTACCCTCCCTCAATCCTTCTCCCTGTTCAGTACCCTCCCTCACTCCTTCTCTCTGTTCTTTACCCTCCCTCACTCCTTCTCCCTGTTCAGTACCCTCCCTCCCTAACGCCATCTCCTTGTTCTGTACCCCCCCCACCCCATTCCGGACTAGTAAAGATGGCGCTGATAGAGATGGCAGCTTTGCTTCTATTCCTTAGGAAACTGTGCAAGTATTTAGTTTTTTTAATGTATTATCTCTTACATTGTTAGCCCAGAAAACCTTAAGTGTTATTACATACACGTGGGATCTATTGGATATCAGAGAGACGTCAATTTACCAGCACAAGCAGCACTTCGACCAGGAATACGACTTTCCCAAAGCGGATCCTTTTTCTGCACCTCCCAGGGCATTCGAACTGATTCTAGAGGCCGACCCAAAACAACACCGTCGTAGAAGAGGGTGGCGGAGCGATCTTCAAGTGAGGCTTCAGATGCGCGCACACCATCCACCGCTTCTGACTATATTACTCGCTACTGTCCGGTCCCAAGAGTTGCTTTCCAAAGAGATATCCGGGATTGTAACATACTCTGTTTCACGGAAACATGGCCAGCTTGGGACATGCTGTCGGAGTCAGTGCAGCCAATGGGATTTTCAGTGCATCGCGCCAACAGGAATAAACATCTCTCCGGTAGTGTATGCTGGGGTATATGTTTCATGATTAACGACTCATGGTGGAATTGTAACAACATACAGGAACTCAAGTCCTTTTGTTCAGCTGACCTAGAATTCCTCACAATCAAATGCAGACCAAATTATCTCCATATTATCTCCCAAGAGAACTCTCCTCCATTATTGTCACAGCCATGTATATTCCACCACATGTGGATACCAAGACAGCCATCAAGGAACTTCACTGGACTTTATGCAAACTGGAAACCATATATCCTGAGGCTGCATGTATTGTACCTGGGGTGAACGAGTTTATAAGGAAGTGTATAGGAGATGTTGTACCCACTGTGACCATTAAAACCTTCCCTAACCAGAAACCGTGGATTGATGGCAGCATTCGCACAAAACTGCTTTTAATCATGGCAAGGCAACTGGGAATATGGACGAATACAAACAGTGTAGTTATTCCCACCGTAAGGCAATCAAACAAGCAAAGTATCAGTATAGAGACAAAGTGGAGTCTCAATTCAATGGCCCAAACACAAGACATATGTGGCAGGGTCAACAGACAATCACGGATTTAAAAAGGAAAACTAGCCCCGTCACGGACATTGACGTCTTGCTTCCAGACAAATTGAACAACTTCTTTGCGCGCTTTGAGGACAATACAGTGCCACTGACACTAACCGCTACCAAAGACTGTGGGCTCTCCATCTCCGTGGCCGATGTGAGTAAAACATTTAAACATGTTAACCCTCGCAAGGCTGATGGCCCAGACGGCATCCCTCAGCCGTGTCTTCAGCGCATGTGCAGACCAGCTGGCTGGTGTGTTTACGGACATATTAAATCAGCCCCTATCCCAGTCTGCTGTTCCCACATGAAGGCGGGGTCAGTACAGGTGCATCAAAGCTGGGACAAAGTGATTGAAAAACAGCTTCTATCTCAAGGCCATCAGATTGTTAAACAGCCATCAGTAGCACAGAGAGGCGGATACATACCTACCGATGTAATATCATTGGTCACTTTAATACATTGGGAATTTAGCCAGGACACTGGGGTTAACATCCCTACTCTTACAATAAGTACCATGGGATCTTTAATGACCTCAGAGAGTCAGGACACCCATTTAACGTCGCATCCGAAAGACAGCACCCTACACAGAGCAGTGTCCCCAATCACTTCCCTAGGATATCGAAATATATTTTTTAGACCAGAGGAAAGAGTGCCTCCTACTGGCCCTCCAACACCACCTGGTCTCCCAGGAACCAACCAGGACCAACCCTGCTTAGCTTCAGAAGCAAGCCAGCAGTGGGATGCAGGGTGGTAGGCTGCTGGAATGTTTACATATCTCGCATTACTTATCTCATATGTATGTACTGTATACTACACTATCTATTGCATCTTAGCCGCTCTGTCACTGCTCGCCCATATATTTTATATTTATATATGCTTATCCCATTCCTTTACTTGATTGTGTGTATTAGGTTTTGTTGTGTAATTGTTAGATATTACCTGTTAGATACTGCAACAATGTTGGATCTAGAAGCATGAGCATTTTGCAACACTCGCAATAACATCTGCCAACCATGTGTATTTGACCCATAAAATTTGATTGATTAGATTTGAAGACTTGAGGGAGGGTACACAGGTGAAGGGGAGGGCAGTGAAGGGGTCCAGTGTTGTCTCCAAGTTGGCATGGTGCACCCCCCGCTTGTGTATCATGTGCTCAAGGCAGGGTTGGTGAGCTGGAATGATGTGGGGCTGAGGGAGATGGTACCCCGCCTGTTTGGTGATGCAGGGAGAGAGGATAAACAAATCCACCTGCCATCTACCTACACAACATCTGTACCAGTATAGGAGGACAGCTGAATAACAGCCTCTCCCACCATAGTCCTCACAGACTAGAAAATCCATGCATGCTCTGGGCTACGCTCCTATACAGTCTCATCTGAAGAAGGATAGCTTAAGATATGAACCACAGTGTAATTATCACCATCTCACCATCTCCCTCCCACCTTCTCTCCATCTTTCCCTCTTTCCCTCCCGCTGGCCCAGACTGAGCCCTCTGTAGTGGTGCTCAGGGACAAGGTAGAAAGAGAAGACCACCCGGGGCCAAATGGAGAGCCCGGAACAGTCAGTGTGTACTCAACCTGATATCCACCTCTCTCTCTACAGTGGCAACGAACCAAACAGTGTCACCGTCTGTGGTCACGCTGTGTCCAACTCTCCTCACTCGGCTCACCCGACCCCGGTCCCCTTGAACAGATGCTGGGAGTGTTGTGTGCACTCGCAAGGGGGGAGGAGGGTTAATTGGGGTAGTAGTGGGGGTTAATTTAAATTAAAATTGTAACTAATGGAGGTCAGGGAAGCATCTGCAAACACCTGATTAAAACAAATGGTCCTGCCAGTCAAAACTTTATCTTGGTCAGACCCTGGCCGAGCATCCTGGAGAGGGAGACGAGAGAGAGAGAGAGAGAGAGAGAGAGAGAGAGGGCGGGGGGGAGGAGGAGACGAAGTAGGGATTACTAATGGGGACACTTGTTAGCGTAGCATCTGTAGGGAGAGGAGAGGGTGAAGAGAGAATGTACTGTATGTGTCTATCTCTGTCTCCATCGCTGTGGAGGAGGGAGGTCGGGGTAAACAAACTGTTATCCTTGCAGGAACCCAGGCTTGCTGTGCCACCCCGCTGCCACCCTGCTCCACCATGCGTGCCACAACAGTTCCCAACATCTGGTGCTGGCCCTCAAGGGGAGCACTGGGTCCCCAGCGCCCCGCCGTGGCTAAATATGGCGCAGGGTTATGCTGCGCGTCCCTAATCACTTAGCCGCTGTCTGGCAGCCACAACACCGCCGCTCCCTTTCCCTCTCCTTCTCCCTCCACTCTAAACTGCTGCATGCCTGCCTCGAACATCACTGCCAGACATCTGCAGGCTTGCCAGGCATCTCTCTCTTTCCCCACTCGCTCAATTTCTTGTTCTGCTCACCCGCTCTGCCTCACCCGCTGTACCTCACCCGCTCTACCTCACCCGCTCCTCTCTCTTTCCCTTCTCTGCAGCTCCATGTTTTTTATCTTCCACTCTTCTCTCCTCTCTTCTACTCTTCTCTCCTCTCTTTTCTTCATCCCTCCTCTTCTCTCCTCTCTTCTACTCTTCTCTCCTCTCTTTTCTTCATCCCTCCTCTTCTCTCCTCTCTCCTCTCTTCTACTCTTCTCTCCTCTCTTTTCTTCATCCCTCCTCTTCTCTCCTCTCTTCCACTCTCCTCTCTTCTCTCCTCTTCTCTCTCTCTCTCTCTCTCTCTCTCTCTCTCTCTCTCTCTCTCTTTCTCTCTCTCTCTCTCTTCCACTCTCTTCTTCTCTCTTCTTTTCCACTCTCCTCTTCTCTCCTCACTTCCACTCTCCTCTTCTTTCCTCTCTTCCACTCTCATCTACTTTCCTCTCTACCCCTCTTCTCCCCTCTCTTCTCCTCTTCTCTCTTCCACTATCTTCTTCCTCTCTCCTCTCCTCTCTTCCAATCTTCTCTCCTCTCTACACCTCTTCTCTTCTCTCCTCTCTACCCCTCTCCACTCCTCTTCTCTCTTCTTTTCCCCTCTCCTCTTCTCTTTTCTCTTCCCCTCTCCTCTTATCTCCTCTCTACCTCTCTCCTCTTCTCTCCTCTCTACCCCTCTTCTCTCCTCTCTTATCGTCCCCTCTCCTCCTCTCTCCTCTCTACCCCTTGCACATTGAGGTGACTAGCGTCAGATCTCTACATTAGCCCATGGAAAGGCCATGGCAGCATCATCTCCATTGTTAGAGCACCATGCTCTGTAACATGGAAACATATTCAAATTCCAGTTTGTTTATCTTAATGGTTTGCTGGCAGTACCACCTCAATTGGAAAATGTTTACAACTGCTGTACACACACACACACACACACACACACACACACACACACACACACACACACACACACACACACACACACACACACACACACACACACACACACACACACACACACACACACACACACACACACACACACACACACACACACACACACACACACACACACACACACACACAAACAAACAAACACACGTGTCACCCATGGTCCCAGCAGTGCACACTAAGCCAGGGCTCTCCATGAGGAGCAGAAGCTTTATAGAGCTTTGCCCCAGGCTGCACCTGTTTACGCGATACACACCGCTCGCCCACGCTTCACAACACTGCAGATGTGTGTGTGTAGTAGCAGGATTTGGAAGCTTGTATTTAGCTGCCAGGAGTCATGGTGATGAAGTAGCAGTGATAAACTGATAGATTGGCTGCCAGTGCCCATGGTTGGGGGAAGGAGGTAGAGTGGTGGTCAGATAAACCTGGCAGGAGAAGAGGCTTGCATGGTTGTGTGGCTTCATTTACACTCCAGACCTGAGGAAATTACAGGTGGAGAAGGAGAGAGAGCGGGGGTGGAGACAGAGAGACAAGGCAAGAAGGGCATTCTATGCCATCAAAAGGAACATAAATTTCAACATACCAATTAGGATTTGGCTAAAAATACTTGAATCAGTCATAGAGCCCATTGCCCTTTATGGTTGTGAGGTCTGGGGTCCGCTCACCAACCAAGACTTCACAAGATGGGACAAACACCAAATTGAGACTCTGCACACAGAATTCTGCAAAAATATCCCCCGTGTACAACGTAGAACACCAAATAATGCATGCAGAGCAGAATTAGGTCGATACCCACTAATTATCAAAATCCAGAAAAGAGCCGTTAAATTCTATAACCACCTAAAAGAAAGCGATTCCCAAACTTTCCATAACAAAGCCATCACCTACAGAGAGATGAACCTGGAGAAGAGTCCCCTAAGCAAGCTGGTCCTGGGGCTCTGTTCACAAACACAAACACACCCTACAGAGCCCCAGGTCAGCAGCACAATTAGACCCAACCAAATCATGAGAATTCAAAAAGATAATTACTTGACACATTGGAAAGAATTAACAAAAAAACAGAGCAAACGAGAATGCTATTTGGCCCTAAACAGAGAGTACACAGTGGCAGAATACCTGACCACTGTGACTGACCCAAAATTAAGGAAAGCTTTGACTATGTACAGACTCAGTGAGCATAGCCTTGCTATTGAGAAAGGCCGCCGTAGGCAGACATGGCTCTCAAGAGAAGACAGGCTATGTGCACACTGCCCACAAAATGAGGTGGAAACTGAACTACACTTCCTAACCTCCTGCCCAATGTATGACCATATTAGAGAGACATATTTCCCTCAAATTACACAGATCCACAAAGAATTCGAAAAAACAAATCCAATTTAGAAAAACTCCCATATCTACTGGGTGAAATTCCACAGTGTGCCATCACAGCAGCAAGATTTGTGACCTGTTGCCACAAGAAAAGGGCAACCAGTGAAGAACAAACACCATTGTAAATACAACCCATATTTATGCTTATTTATTTTATCTTGTGTCCTTTAACATTTGTACATTGTTAAAACACTGTATATATATATATATAATATGACATTTGTAATGTCCTTATTGTTTTGAAACTTCTGTATGTGTAATGTTTACTGTTCATTTTTATTGTTTATTTCACTTTATATATTATCTACCTCACTTGCTTTGGCAATGTTAACACATGTTTCCCGTGCCAATAAAGCCCCTTGAATTGAATTGAATTGAATTGAATTGAGTAGGGACATGGAAAGAGAGAGAGGGAGGGGGGGGTCTGAAGAAGAAATTTAGAATTTAGAAAAAGGCTCTTAGGAAAACATCTACCAGATAAAAACTCTTAAAAGTAAAGAACCCCCAACACATATTTCCATTTGGAGAAAAGTTTACCTTCTGTAAGTTTAAGAAATATTGACTTGTATCTTGCAATTCTGTTACCAAAATTCCAAATATCTTTAAGATATTTCCTAATTTCTCTCCCTCATGAGGAGGGAGGATGATAAAAGTTCACAGAAGTAACAAGTAAAGGTAGACCTACCAATTATATATGAAGTTATAGTGATTTTACTGATCAATTAAAACTTGTCATTCCGTTACTAAATTGATAATGGAATTACCCAAAAATCGGTAACGAAATTACTGCAACTGAATTGGCTACAATGGGAAATCATAATAGTCAAAAACTACAGTTGGGTCACCTGCTACTGTCCTCCATCCCACTGGCGTACTGTTATGTTCAGCTCATAACTATTTTGTCTTTCTGTTGTCTGGTAACCAAAATGGTTAAAACAGTCCGAGTCTGGACAACCCTTCCCTCTCTCTATCTCTCACTCTGCCTCTCTCACTCACCTGTTAATGTCACCTCTCCCACCTTTTTCTGACACATACCAATGAGCCCTCTCTTTATCTCTCACTCTGCCTCTCTCACTCTCCTGTTAATGTCACCTCTCCCACCTTTTTCTGACACGTACCAATGAGCCCTCTCTCTATCCCTCACTCTGCCTCTCTCACTCTCCTGTTAATGTCACCTCTCCCACCTGTTTCTGACACGTACCAATGAGCCCTCTCTCTATCTCTCACTCTGCCTCTCTCACTCTCCTGTTAATGTCACCTCTCCCACCTTTTTCTGACACGTACCAATGAGCCCTCTCTCTATCTCTCACTCTGCCTCTCTCACTCTCCTGTTAATGTCACCTCTCCCACCTTTTTCTGACACGTACCAATGAGCCCTCTCTCTATCTCTCACTCTGCCTCTCTCACTCTCCTGTTAATGTCACCTCTCCCACCTTTTTCTGACACGAACCAATGAGCCCTCTCTCTATCTCTCACTCTGCCTCTCTCACTCTCCTGTTAATGTCACCTCTCCCACCTTTTTCTGACACGTACCAATGAGCCCTCTCTCTATCTCTCACTCTGCCTCTCTCACTCTCCTGTTAATGTCACCTCTCCCACCTTTTTCTGACACGTACCAATGAGCCCTCTCTCTTTTCATTGACTGTAAATCTGTGTTCTCACCCACTGAGCACCGACAGACACAAGATATCCATGGATGTTGAAAATAGTTAACATTTTGTCAGTCTGTGATGTCCAAAAGTTGTGAAATGAGAAGAATGACATTCATATCCATAATGATGTCTTTATGTGTAGTACAGATCAGGGACCCATGATGAAATGTCATTACTGTCATTCCGTTACCGGGTGTTAATCCACTTCACTTACTGTAGTTCAATAACCAAAATATATTTTCTCTAAGTCAATGTGTCATGTCATAGCTGACAGCCCATTATTTCTGCAGTTATCAATGAGTTTTCATTCGGGGCAGATATATTATTTAACTACAGTTTTAGGAAAAGGTAGACACATACTGTAAAAAACTGAGGGAGATATGATCAAAAATCTGTTTTCAAACTGTGCATCTGAAAAGTTCTCCATGTTTTTGTGTAAAATCTTCATTGTAAATTGTTAAAAGTAGTCCTTATACATAGAGCTGTATGGTTCGTTAAACTTTGAAACCAATGGTGTTTGTTTGGCAGACATTTTATGTTAGAAATCTGAGTCTCAGCGCAATTCCTTTATTATGGAATTCCCCAGATGCTCTTATCCGCAGTATATATAGTGTTTGTATTTGCTCAAGTAGAAATGAGGAAATCTCCAATCCCTGCTTTCTCATGTGTATATTATCACACCCTGCCAGATTTACACCAACATCTGGCTTCTCTATGAACTCTTCATATGTTCAACCCTTTACCCTGCCGCACTTGCATTCCCCTGAACACCCCTGCCCTCCCCTTCCCTCAGCCCTCGTCAACGCCCTGGGCCTTCCACCCTCCCCACACCTGATCTCCATCCCAGATAGTGAAGCTAACCCTGGCCCGGATCACTCCTGTGCATCCATACACACTTCACACATCCACAGTGATAGAATGGAAATGATGAGGTGGAAATCTGTTGTCAGTGGTGGGGGGAAGCATGTGTTACAAGGCTATCTGCACATCAGAGTGTTAATCTGTCCTAGAGATGCCACCTGATATGGTGGGTAGATGGTGGAAAAAGGGACGGCCTTAATGCCTACCTGTTCACTCCTGCCAGGCTCCTCAGTCTCTCCCTGCCTTGGGTGGCGCATGCCTTTGCCCTTCTGTGTCTCAAGTGCTGGTGCAGTTGGCACTCTCTGTGTGTGTTGCCTCATCCCTGCTTCCCTGTGTTTGTCAAGACAGAGACTTGATGTAGTAACACATTAGTGTGTGTGTCTTCACCTCTAACTATGTCTGTCAAGGCAGATTAGCTCATTCCACCCATGCAGGTGGCCATATGTGTGTGTGTGTGTGTCCTAGCTTCTTACTGTCAGGTGGCTCCTGTCCCACACACTGCACTGCTGAGCGCTGGGGGCCCGGGGGCCTGGCCATCTGCCAATGGGTGACTCCAGTCTGTGGGGAACCACAGTCAGAGAAAGGAGCCTCATGGACCCCCAGTGGTCTGTTGACACACAACACTGTGTGTGAGTGTGTTTGTTGGGGGGGGGCATCTGCGGCCCGCTAATCTTATCGGCTAGTCTTATCGGCTGCTATCTGAATGGGTCTTTCGGACAATTTTTCTTGGGTCACTATAACTATTTTTTTGGGGGGGTTGTAACGGCTAACTGTGAAACAAACCAAACTCTGTGAATCACTCCACTCAAGCTCACACAATATAAATAACAGACGTACAGTGCATGCATCCATGGCAGATTTGTGATATGTGCACCTAGGCCAAAGCTCATAGTTACATGTGTTGTATCAGGGATATGTTGCGGTACTATAGTACATGGATAGCCTTAGTTAAATATGTCCTGTCACATATGTTGACATTAGTTAAATATGTCCTGTCACATATGTTGACATTAGTTAAATATGTCCTGTCACATATGTTGACATTAGTTAAATATGTCCTGTCACATATGTTGACATTAGTTAAATATGTCCTGTCACATATGTGGACATTAGTTAAATATGTCCTGTCACATATGTTGACATTAGTTAAATATGTCCTGTCACATATGTTGACATTAGTTAAATATGTCCTGTCACATATGTTGACATTAGTTAAATATGTCCTGTCACATATGTTGACATTAGTTAAATATGTCCTGTCACATATGTTGACATTAGTTAAATATGTCCTGTCACATATGTTGACATTAGTTAAATATGTCCTGTCACATATGTGGACATTAGTTAAATATGTCCTGTCACATATGTGGACATTAGTTAAATATGTCCTGTCACATATGTTGACATTAGTTAAATATGTCCTGTCACATATGTTGACATTAGTTAAATATGTCCTGTCACATATGTTGACATTAGTTAAATATGTCCTGTCACATATGTGGACATTAGTTAAATATGTCCTGTCACATATGTTGACATTAGTTAAATATGTCCTGTCACATATGTTGACATTAGTTAAATATGTCCTGTCACATATGTTGACATTAGTTAAATATGTCCTGTCACATATGTTGACATTAGTTAAATATGTCCTGTCACATATGTTGACATTAGTTAAATATGTCCTGTCACATATGTTGACATTAGTTAAATATGTCCTGTCACATATGTGGACATTAGTTAAATATGTCCTGTCACATATGTTGACATTAGTTAAATATGTCCTGTCACATATGTTGACATTAGTTAAATATGTCCTGTCACATATGTGGACATTAGTTAAATATGTCCTGTCACATATATGAACATTAGTTAAATATGTCCTGTCACATATATGAACATTAGTTAAATATGTCCTGTCACATATGTTGACATTAGTTAAATATGTCCTGTCACATATGTTGACATTAGTTAAATATGTCCTGTCACATATGTGGACATTAGTTAAATATGTCCTGTCACATATATGAACATTAGTTAAATATGTTCTGTCACATATGTGGACATTAGTTAAATATGTTCTGTCACATATGTGGACATTAGTTAAATATGTTCTGTCACATATGTGGACATTAGTTAAATATGTTCTGTCACATATGTGGACATTAGTTAAATATGTTCTGTCACATATGTGGACATTAGTTAAATATGTTCTGTCACATATGTTGACATTAGTTAAATATGTCCTGTCACATATGTTGACATTAGTTAAATATGTTCTGTCACATATGTTGACATTAGTTAAATATGTTCTGTCACATATGTTGACATTAGTTAAATATGTTCTGTCACATATGTTGACATTAGTTAAATATGTCCTGTCACATATGTGGACATTAGTTAAATATGTCCTGTCACATATGTTGACATTAGTTAAATATGTCCTGTCACATATGTTGACATTAGTTAAATATGTCCTGTCACATATGTGGACATTAGTTAAATATGTCCTGTCACATATATGAACATTAGTTAAATATGTCCTGTCACATATGTGGACATTAGTTAAATATGTCCTGTCACATATATGAACATTAGTTAAATATGTTCTGTCACACATGAATGCAGGGGTCAACTTTGGTTTTGGAAGTGGGGGGTGGGGGCATGTCCCCCGTCCCCCGTCCCCATTGAAAGTTGCGCCCCTGTATGTTGCGCCCCTGTACTTGCCTACCTGGTTAAATAAAGGTGAAATAAAATTTAAAAAATGAACACAAGTCACCTGATTCTATTGCATCCGGTGGTTATCAATCTTATACAGTACAGTGGGCAACGCAGTACTCACTCCACTCATATGATTGGTTCTTAAATGTCACCCGTATGGGCTGTTCATTCATTCCACAAAACTAATTGGGTAAAGAGTGTGTATACAGTAAGTGTATTTAAAAAGAGAGAACCTTCTTATCCTCCTGATTCTGTTCCCAGGAGCGAGAGGTGCTCTTTTATTTCCTCCTCCAGAAAGGTCAGACACTGTGTTCTCCCTTAATTGATTATTTAAATGCAGCGTGTGGAGCGATGGGGGAGGAGATGGAAAAGAGACATGGAGAGACGGGGAAAGTAGGAAATGCAAGGGGGAGAGATGGAAAAGAGACAGGGAGAGACAGAGGAGGTGGGAAAGGCAAGGGGAGAGACGGAAAAGAGACGGGGAGAGACAGAGGAGGTGGGAAAGGCGAGGGGAAGAGATGGAAAAGAGACAGGGAGAGACAGAGGAGGTAGGAAAGGCAAGGGGAAGAGATGGGAAAGAGACAGGGAGAGACAGGGAGATGGGAATGAGACAGGGGGAGACAGGGGAGGTGGGAAAGGTGAGGGAAAGAGATGGAAAAGAGACAGGGAGAGATGGGGAGATGGGAAAGGCGAGGGGAAGAGATGGGAAAGAGACAGGGAGAGATGGGGAGGTGGGAAAGGCAAGGGGGAGAGATGGAAAAGACACAGGGAGAGACAGTGGAGGTGGGAAAGGCAAGGGGGAGAGATGGAAAAGAGACAGGGAGAGACGGGGAAAGTAGGAAATGCAAGGTGGAGAGATGGGAAAGAGACAGGGAGAGATGGGGAGATGGGAAAGGCGAGTGGAAGAGATGGAAAAGAGACAGGGAGAGACAGGGTAGGTGGGAAAGGCGAGGGGAAGAGATGGGAAAGAGACAGGGAGAGACAGGGTAGGTGAGAAAGGCGAGGGGAGAGGTGGAAAAGAGACAGGGAGAGACAGGGTAGGTGGGAAAGGCGAGGGGAAGAGATGGGAAAGAGACAGGGAGAGAAGGGGAGATTGGAAAGGTGAGGGGAAGAGATGGAAAAGAGAAGGGAGAGATGGGGAGACGGGAAAGAGACAGGGGGAGACAGGGGAGGTGGGAAAGTTGAGGGAAAGAGATGGAAAAGAGACAGGGAGAGATGGGGAGATGGGAAAGGCGAGGGGGAGAGATGGGAAAGAGACAGGGAGATATGGGGAGGTGGGAAAGGCAAGGGGGAGAGATGGAAAAGACACAGGGAGAGACGGGGAAAGTAGGAAATGCAAGGTGGAGAGATGGAAAAGAGACAGGGAGAGATGGGGAGATGGGAAAGGCGAGGGGAGAGATGGAAAAGAGACAGGGAGAGACAGAGGAGGTGGGAAAGGCGAGGGGAAGAGATGGGAAAGAGACAGGGAGAGACGGGGAGATTGGAAAGGTGAGGGGAAGAGATGGAAAAGAGAAGGGAGAGACGGGGAGATGGGAAAGGCGAGGGGAGAGATGGAAAAGAGACAGGGAGAGACAGAGGAGGTGGGAAAGGCGAGGGGAAGAGATGGAAAAGAGACAGAGAGAGACAGAGGAGGTAGGAAAGGCAAGGGGAAGAGATGGGAAAGAGACAGGGAGAGACGGGGAGACGGGAAAGAGACAGGGGGAGACAGGGGAGGTGGGAAAGGTGAGGGAAAGAGATGGAAAAGAGACAGGGAGAGATGGGGAGATGGGAAAGGCGAAGGGAAGAGATGGGAAAGAGACAGGGAGAGATGGGGAGGTGGGAAAGGCAAGGGGGAGAGATGGAAAAGACACAGGGAGAGATGGGAAAGTAGGAAATGCAAGGTGGAGAGATGGAAAAGAGACAGGGAGAGATGGGGAGATGGGAAAGGCGAGGGGAAGAGATGGAAAAGAGACAGGGAGAGATGGGGAGATTGGAAAGGCGAGGGGAAGAGATGGAAAAAAGAAGGGAGAGATGGCGAGATTGGAAAGGCGAGGGGGAGAGATGGGAAAGAGACAGGGAGAGACAGGGAGATGGGAAAGAGACAGGGAGAGACGGGGGAGGTGGGAAAGGCAAGGGGAAGAAATGGAAAAGAGACAGGGAGAGATGGGGAGATGGGAAAGGCGAGGGGAAGAGATGGGAAAGAGACAGGGAGAGATGGGGAGGTCGGAAAGGCGAGGGGGAGAGATGGGAAAGAGACAGGGGGAGTTGGGGAGGTGGGAAAGGCAAGGGGAAGAGATGGGAAAGACACAGGGAGAGACAGAGGAGGTGGGAAAGGCAAGGGGGAGAGACGGAAAAGACACAGGGAGAAACAGAGGAGGTGGGAAAGGCAAGGGGGAGAGATGGAAAAGAGACAGGGAGAGACAGGGAAAGTAGGAAATGCAAGGTGGAGAGATGGAAAAGAGACAGGGAGAGATGGGGAGATGGGAAAGGCGAGGGGAAGAGATGGAAAAGAGACAGGGAGAGACAGGGTAGGTGGGAAAGGCGAGGGGAAGAGATGGGAAAGAGAAGGGAGAGACGGGGAGATGGGAAAGAGACAGGGAGAGATGGGGAGGTGGGAAAGGCGAGGGGAACAGATGGAAAAGAGAAGGGGGAGACGGGGAGATGGGAAATGCGAGGGGGAGAGATGGGAAAGAGACAGGGAGAGATGGGGAGGTGGGAAAGGCGAGGGGAAGAGATGGAAAAAAGAAGGGAGAGACGGCGAGATGGGAAAGGCGAGGGGAAGAGATGGAAAAAAGAAGGGAGAGACGGCGAGATGGGAAAGGCGAGGGGGAGAGATGGGAAAGAGACAGGGAGAGACAGGGAGATGGGAAAGAGACAGGGAGAGACGGGGGAGGTGGGAAAGGCGAGGGGAAGAAATGGAAAAGAGACAGGGAGAGATGGGGAGGTCGGAAAGGCGAGGGTGAGAGATGGGAAAGAGACAGGGGGAGACAGAGGAGGTGGGAAAGGCAAGGGGGAGAGATGGAAAAGACACAGGGAGAGAAAGAGGAGGTGGGAAATGCAAGGGGGAGAGATGGGAAAGAGACAGGGAGAGATGGGGAGGTGGGAAAGGCGAGGGGAAGAGATGGAAAAAAGAAGGGAGAGACGGCGAGATGGGAAAGGCGAGGGGGAGAGATGGGAAAGAGACAGGGAGAGACAGGGAGATGGGAAAGAGACAGGGAGAGACGGGGGAGGTGGGAAAGGCGAGGGGAAGAAATGGAAAAGAGACAGGGAGAGATGGGGAGGTCGGAAAGGCGAGGGTAAGAGATGGGAAAGAGACAGGGGGAGTTGGGGAGGTGGGAAATGCAAGGGAAAGAGACAGGGAGAGACAGAGGAGGTGGGAAAGGCAAGGGGGGGAGATGGAAAAGACACAGGGAGAGAAAGAGGAGGTGGGAAATGCAAGGGGGAGAGATGGAAAAGAGACAGGGAGAGATGGGGAGATGGGAAAGGCGAAGGGAAGAGATGGGAAAGAGACAGGGAGAGATGGGGAGGTGGGAAAGGCAAGGGGGAGAGATGGAAAAGACACAGGGAGAGACGGGGAAAGTAGGAAATGCAAGGTGGAGAGATGGAAAAGAGACAGGGAGAGATGGGGAGATGGGAAAGGTGAGGGGAAGAGATGGAAAAGAGACAGGGAGAGACAGGGTAGGTGGGAAAGGCGAGGGGAAGAGATGGAAAAGAGACAGGGAGAGATGGGGAGATTGGAAAGGCGAGGGGAAGAGATGGAAAAAAGAAGGGAGAGATGGCGAGATTGGAAAGGCGAGGGGGAGAGATGGGAAAGAGACAGGGAGAGACAGGGAGATGGGAAAGAGACAGGGAGAGACGGGGGAGGTGGGAAAGGCAAGGGGAAGAAATGGAAAAGAGACAGGGAGAGATGGGGAGATGGGAAAGGCGAGGGGAAGAGATGGGAAAGAGACAGGAGAGATGGGGAGGTCGGAAAGGCGAGGGGAGAGATGGGAAAGAGACAGGGAGAGTTGGGGAGGTGGGAAAGGCAAGGGAAGAGATGGGAAAGACACAGGGAGAGACAGAGGAGGAGGTGGGAAAGGCAAGGGGAGAGACGGAAAAGACACAGGAGAAACAGAGGAGGTGGGAAAGGCAAGGGGAGAGATGGAAAAGAGACAGGGAGAGACAGGGAAAGTAGGAAATGCAAGGTGGAGAGATGGAAAAGAGACAGGGAGAGATGGGGAGATGGGAAAGGCGAGGGGAAGAGATGGAAAAGAGAAGGAGAGACAGGGAGGTGGGAAAGGCGAGGGGAAGAGATGGGAAAGAGAAGGAGAGACGGGGAGATGGGAAAGAGACAGGAGAGATGGGGAGGTGGGAAAGGCGAGGGGAACAGATGGAAAAGAGAAGGGAGAGACGGGGAGATGGGAAAGGCGAGGGGAGAGATGGGAAAGAGACAGGGAGAGATGGGGAGGTGGAAAGGCGAGGGGAAGAGATGGAAAGAGAAGAGAGGAGATGGGAAAGGCGAGGGAAGAGATGGAAAAAGAAGGGAGAGACGGGGAGATGGGAAAGGCGAGGGGAGAGATGGGGGAAAGAGACAGGGAGAGACAGGGAGATGGGAAAGAGACAGGAGAGACGGGGGAGGTGGGAAAGGCGAGGGGAAGAAATGGAAAAGAGACAGGGAGAGATGGGGAGGTCGGAAAGGCGAGGGTGAGAGATGGGAAAGAGACAGGGGGAGACAGAGGAGGTGGGAAAGGCAAGGGGGAGAGATGGAAAAGACACAGGGAGAGAAGGGGAGGTGGGAAATGCAAGGGGGAGAGATGGAAAAGAGACAGGGAGAGATGGGGAGATGGGAAAGGCGAAGGGAAGAGATGGGAAAGAGACAGGGAGAGATGGGGAGGTGGGAAAGGCAAGGGGGAGAGATGGAAAAGACACAGGGAGAGACGGGGAAAGTAGGAAATGCAAGGTGGAGAGATGGAAAAGAGACAGGGAGAGATGGGGAGATGGGAAAGGTGAGGGGAAGAGATGGAAAAGAGACAGGGAGAGACAGGGTAGGTGGGAAAGGCGAGGGGAAGAGATGGAAAAGAGACAGGGAGAGATGGGGAGATTGGAAAGGCGAGGGGAAGAGATGGAAAAAAGAAGGGAGAGATGTTGAGATTGGAAAGGCGAGGGGGAGAGATGGGAAAGAGACAGGGAGAGACAGGGAGATGGGAAAGAGACAGGGAGAGACGGGGGAGGTGGGAAAGGCAAGGGGAAGAAATGGAAAAGAGACAGGGAGAGATGGGGAGATGGGAAAGGCGAGGGGAAGAGATGGGAAAGAGACAGGGAGAGATGGGGAGGTGGGAAAGGCGAGGGGGAGAGATGGGAAAGAGACAGGGGGAGTTGGGGAGGTGGGAAAGGCAAGGGGAAGAGATGGGAAAGACACAGGGAGAGACAGAGGAGGTGGGAAAGGCAAGGGGGAGAGACGGAAAAGACACAGGGAGAAACAGAGGAGGTGGGAAAGGCAAGGGGGAGAGATGGAAAAGAGACAGGAGAGACAGGGAGAGTGGGAAATGCAAGGTGGAGAGATGGAAAAAGAGACAGGGAGAGATGGGGAGATGGGAAAGGCGAGGGGAAGAGATGGAAAGAGACAGGAGAGACAGGGTAGGTGGGAAAGGCGAGGGGAAGAGATGGGAAAGAGAAGGGGAGAGGCAAGGGGAGATGGGAAAGAGACAGGGAGAGATGGGGAGGTGGGAAGGGAGGGAACAGATGGAAAAGAGAGGGGAGACGGGGAGATGGGAAATGCGAGGGGGAGAGATGGGAAAGAGACAGGGAGAGATGGGGAGGTGGGAAAGGCGAGGGGAAGAGATGGAAAAAAGAAGGGAGAGACGGCGAGATGGGAAAGGCGAGGGGGAGAGATGGGAAAGAGACAGGGAGAGACAGGGAGATGGGAAAGAGACAGGGAGAGACGGGGGAGGTGGGAAAGGCGAGGGGAAGAAATGGAAAAGAGACAGGGAGAGATGGGGAGGTCGGAAAGGCGAGGGTGAGAGATGGGAAAGAGACAGGGGGAGTTGGGGAGGTGGGAAATGCAAGGGGAAGAGATGGGAAAGAGACAGGGAGAGACAGAGGAGGTGGGAAAGGCAAGGGGGAGAGATGGAAAAGACACAGGGAGAGAAAGAGGAGGTGGGAAATGCAAGGGGGAGAGATGGAAAAGAGACAGGGAGAGACAGGGAAAGTAGGAAATGCAAGGTGGAGAGATGGAAAAGAGACAGGGAGAGGTGGGGAGATGGGAAAGGCGAGGGGAAGAGATGGAAAAGAGACAGGGAGAGACAGGGTAGGTGGGAAAGGCGAGGGGAAGAGATGGGAAAGAGACAGGGAGAGACGGGGAGATTGGAAAGGCGAGGGGAAGAGATGGAAAAGAGAAGGGAGAGACGGGGAGATGGGAAAGGCGAGGGGGAGAGATGGGAAAGAGACAGGGGGAGTAGGGGAGGTGGGAAAGGCAAGGGGAAGAGATGGGAAAGACACAGGGAGAGACAGAGGAGGTGGGAAAGGCAAGGGGAGAGATGGAAAAGACACAGGGAGAAACAGAGGAGTGGGAAAGGCAAGGGGAGAGATGGAAAAGAGACAGGGAGAGACAGGGAAAGTAGGAAATGCAAGGTGGACAGATGGAAAAGAGACAGGGAGAGATGGGGAGATGGGAAATGCGAGGGGAAGAGATGGAAAAGAGACAGGGAGAGACAGGGAGGTGGGAAAGGCGAGGGGAAGAGATGGGAAAGAGAAGGGAGAGACGGGGAGATGGGAAAGGCGAGGGGGAGAGATGGGAAAGAGAAGGGAGAGATGGGGAGGTGGGAAAGGTGAGGGGGAGAGATGGGAAAGAGACAGGGAGAGACGGGGAGAGACGGGGGAGGTGGGAAAGGCGAGGGGAAGAAATGGAAAAGAGACAGGGAGAGATGGGGAGATGGGAAAGGCGAGGGGAAGAGATGGGAAAGAGACAGGGAGATATGGGGAGGTGGGAAAGGTGAGGGGAAGAGATGGGAAAGGCGAGGGGAAGAGATGGAAAAGAGAAGGGAGAAGGAGGAGATGGGAAAGGGGAGGGGGAGAGATGGGAAAGAGAAGGGAGAGACGGGGAGATAGGAAAGGCGAGGGGAAGAGATGGGAAAGAGACAGGGAGAGATGGGGAGATGGGAAAGGCGAGGGGAAGAGATGGAAAAAAGATGGGAGAGACGGGGAGATGGGAAAGGCGAGGGGGAGAGATGGGAAAGAGAAGGGAGAGACGGGGAGATGGGAAAGAGACAGGGAGAGATGGGGAGGTGGGAAAGGCGAGGGGAAGAGATGGAAAAAAGAAGGGAGAGACGGCGAGATGGGAAAGGCGAGGCGAGGGGGAGAGATGGGAAAGAGACAGGGAGAGACAGGGAGATGGGAAAGAGACAGGGAGAGACGGGGGAGGTGGGAAAGGCGAGGGGAAGAAATGGAAAAGAGACAGGGAGAGATGGGGAGGTCGGAAAGGCAAGGGTGAGCGATGGGAAAGAGACAGGGGGAGTTGGGGAGGTGGGAAAGGCAAGGGGAAGAGATGGGAAAGAGACAGGGAGAGACAGAGGAGGTGGGAAAGGCAAGGGGGAGAGATGGAAAAGACACAGGGAGAGACAGAGGAGGTGGGAAATGCAAGGGGGAGAGATGGAAAAGAGACAGGGAGAGACAGGGAAAGTAGGAAATGCAAGGTGGAGAGATGGAAAAGAGACAGGGAGAGATGGGGAGATGGAAAGGCGAGGGAAGAGATGGAGAAGAGACAGGAGAGACAGGGAGGTGGAAAGGCGAGGGGAAGAGATGGGAAAAAGAGACAGGAGAGATTGGGGAGGTGGAAAGGAGAGGGAAGAGATGGAAAAGAGAAGGGAGAGACAGGGAGATGGGAAAGGCGAGGGGAAGAGATGGAAAAGAGACAGGGAGAGACGGGGAGAGAACGGGGGAGGTGGGGAAGGCGAGGGGAAGAAATGGAAAAGAGACATGGAGAGATGGGGAGATGGGAAAGGCGAAGGGAAGAGATGGGAAAGAGACAGGGAGAGATGGGGAGGTGGGAAAGGCGAGGGGAAGAGATGGGAAAGAGACAGGGAGATATGACGAGGTGGGAAAGGCGAGGGGAAGAGATGGGAAAGGCGAGGGGAAGAGATGGAAAAGAGAAGGGAGAAGGAGGAGATGGGAAAGGGGAGGGGGAGAGATGGGAAAGGCGAGGGGAAGAGATGGAAAAGAGAAGGGAGAGACGGGGAGATGGGAAAGGCGAGGGGAAGAGATGGGAAAGAGAAGGGAGAGAAGGGGAGGTGGGAAAGGCGAGGGGAAGAGATGGGAAAGAGACAGGGAGAGATGGGGAGATGGGAAAGGCGAGGGGAAGAGATGGAAAAAAGAAGGGAGAGACGGGGAGATGGGAAAGGCGAGGAGGAGAGATGGGAAAGAGAAGGGAGAGATGGGGAGATGGGAAAGAGACAGGGAGAGATGGGGAGATGGGAAAGAGAAGAGAGATGGGGAGATTGGAAAGGCGAGGGGAAGAGATGGAAAAAAGAAGGGAGAGACGGGGAGATGGGAAAGGCGAGGGGGAGAGATGGGAAAGAGAAGAGAGAGACGGGGAGGTGGGAAAGAGAAGGGAGAGACGGGGAGGTGGGAAAGGCGAGGGGAGAGATGGGAAAGAGAAGGGAGAGACGGGGAGATGGTAAAGGCGAGGGGAGAGACGGGAAAGAGAAGGGAGAGACGGGGAGATGGGAAAGGCGAGGGGAAGAGATGGAAAAGAGAAGGGAGAGACGGGGAGATGGGAAAGGCGAGGGGAAGAGATGGGAATGAGAAGGGAGAGAAGGGGAGATGGGAAAGGCGAGGGGAAGAGATGGAAAAGAGAAGGGAGAGACAGGGAGATGGGAAAGGCGAGGGGAAGAGATGGAAAAGAGAAGGGAGAAATGGGGAGGTGGGAAAGGCGAGGGGGAGAGATGGGAAAGAGACAGGGAGAGATGGGGAGGTGGGAAAGGCGAGGGGAAGAGATGGGAAAGAGACAGGGAGAGATGGGGAGAGACGGGGGAGGTGGGAAAGGCGAGGGGAAGAGATGGGAAAGAGACAGGGAGAGATGGGGAGGTGGGAAAGGCGAGGGGAAGAGATGGGAAAGGCGAGGGGAAGAGATGGGAAAGGGGAGGGGGAGAGACGGGAAAGAGAAGGAGAGACGGGGAGATGGGAAAGGCGAGGGGAAGAGATGGGAAAGAGACAGTGAGAGATGGGGAGATGGGAAAGGCGAGGGGAAGAGATGGAAAAAAGAAGAGAGAGACGGGGAGATGGGAAAGGCGAGGGGGGAAGATGGGAAAGAAGGAGAGAGGAGATGGGAAAGAGAAGAGAGATGGGGAGATGGAAAGGCGAGGGGAAGAGATGGAAAAGAAGGAGAGACGGGAGATGGGAAAGGCGAGGGGAGAGATGGGAAAGAGACAGGAGAGACGGTGGGAGAGGGGAAAGGGAGGTGGGGGGAGAGATGGGAAAGAGAAGGAGAGACGGGGAGATGGTAAAAGGCGAGGGGAAGAGATGGAAAAGAGAAGGAGAGACAGGGAGATGGGAAAGGCGAGGGGGAAGAGATGGAAAAGAGAAGGAGAGATGGGGAGATGGGAAAGGCGAGGGAAAGAGATGGTAAAGAGAAGGGAGAGACGGGGAGATGGGAAAGGCGAAGGGGAGAGATGGAAAAGAGACAGGGAGAGACGGGGAGATGGGAAAGAGAAGAGAGACGGGGAGATGGGAAAGGCGAGGGGAAGAGATGGAAAAGAGAAGGGAGAGACGGGGGGGTGGGAAAGGCGAGGGAAAGAGATGGTAAAGAGAAGGGAGAGACGGGGAGATGGGAAAGGCAAGGGGAAGACATGGAAAAGAGAAGGGAGAGACGGGGAGATGGGAAAGGCGAGGGGAAGAGATGGAAAAGAGAAGGGAGAGACGGGGAGATGGGAAAGGCGAGGGGGAGAGATGGGAAAGAGACAGGGAGAGACGGGGAGATGGGAAAGGCAGGGGGAAGAGATGGGAAAGAGAAGGGAGAGAAGGGGAGATGGGAAAGGCGAGGGGAAGAGATGGAAAAGAGAAGGGAGAGACAGGGAGATGGGAAAGGCGAGGGGAAGAGATGGAAAAGAGAAGGGAGAGACAGGGAGATGGGAAAGGGCGAGGGGAAGAGATGGAAAAGAGAAGGGAGAAATGGGGAGGTGGAAAGGCGAGGGGAAGAGATGGAAAGAGACAGGAGAGATGGGGAGATGGGAAAGGCGAGGGGAAGAGATGGGAAAGAGAAGGGAGAGATGGGGAGAGGGAGGTGGGAAAGGCGAGGGGAAGAGATGGAAAAAGAAGGAGAGACGGGGAGATGGGAAAGACGAGGGGAGAGATGGGAAAAAGAGAGGGAGAGACGGGGAGGTGGGAAAGAGAAGGGAGAGAGGGGAGGTGGGAAAGGCGAAGGAGAGATGGGAAAGAGAAGGGAGATGGGGAGATGGGAAAGGCGAGGTGGAGAGATGGAAAGAGAAGGAGAGACGGGGAGATGGGAAAGGCGAGGGGAAGAGATGGAAAGAGAAGGAGAGGAGGGGGGTGGGAAAGGCGAGGGGAAGAGATGGTAAAGAGAAGGGAGAGACGGGGAGATGGGAAAGGCAAGGGGAAGACATGGAAAAGAGAAGGGAGAGACGGGGAGATGGGAAAGGCGAGGGGAAGAGATGGAAAAGAGAAGGGAGAGACGGGGAGATGGGAAAGACGAGGGGAGAGATGGGAAAGAGACAGGAGAGACGGGGAGATGGGAAAGGCGAGGGGAAGAGATGGGAATGAGAAGGAGAGAGGGGAGATGGGAAAGGCGAGGGAAGAGATGGAAAAGAGAAGGAGAGACAGGGAGATGGGAAAGGCGAGGGGAAGAGATGGAAAAGAGAAGGAGAGACAGGGAGATGGGAAAGGCGAGGGAAGAGATGGAAAAGAGAAGGAGAAATGGGAGAGATGGAAAAAGGCGAGGGGGAGAGATGGGAAAGAGACAGGAGAGATGGGGAGGTGGGAAAGGCGAGGGGAAGAGATGGGAAAAAGGGAGAGATGGGGAGAGATGGGGGGAGGTGGGAAAGGCGAGGGGAAGAGATGGGAAAGAGACAGGGAGAGATGGGGAGGTGGGAAAGGCGAGGGGAAGAGATGGGAAAGGCGAGGGGAAGAGATGGGAAAGGGGAGGGGGAGAGACGGGAAAGAGAAGGGAGAGACGGGGAGATAGGAAAGGCGAGGGGAAGAGATGGGAAAGAGACAGGGAGAGATGGGGAGATGGGAAAGGCGAGGGGAAGAGATGGAAAAAAGAAGAGAGAGACGGGGAGATGGGAAAGGCGAGGGGGAGAGATGGGAAAAAGAAGGGAGA
Source organism: Oncorhynchus keta (assembly GCF_023373465.1). Lineage (NCBI taxonomy): Eukaryota > Metazoa > Chordata > Actinopteri > Salmoniformes > Salmonidae > Oncorhynchus > Oncorhynchus keta. The sequence continues at coordinate 22,845,771 of NC_068421.1, forward strand.
GACGGGGAGATGGGAAAGAGACAGGGAGACGGGAGATGGGAAAGAGAAGAGAGATGGGGAGATTGGAAAAGAGGGAAGAGATGGAAAAAGAAGGGAGAGACGGGGAGATGGGAAAGGCGAGGGGGAGAGATGGGAAAGAGAAGGGAGAGACGGGGAGGTGGGAAAGAGAAGGGAGAGACGGGGAGGTGGGAAAGGGAGAGAGATGGGAAAGAGAAGGAGAGACAGGGGAGATGGGTAAAGAGGGGGAAGAGGTGGAGAGAGACGGGAAAGAGAAGGAGAGACGGGGAGATGGAAAGGCGAGGGGAAGAGATGGAAAAGAGAAGGGAGAGACGGGGAGATGGGAAAGGCGAGGGGAAGAGATGGAAAATAGAAGAGAGAGACCGGGAGATGGGAAAGGCGAGGGGGAGAGATGGGAAAAAGAAGGGAGAGACGGGGAGATGGGAAAGAGACAGGGAGAGACGGGGAGATGGGAAAGAGAAGAGAGATGGGGAGATTGGAAAGGCGGAGGGGAAGAGATGGGAAAGAGAAGGGAGAGACGGGGAGGTGGGAAAGAGAAGGGAGAGACGGGGAGGTGGGAAAGGCGAGGGGAGAGATGGGAAAGAGAAGGGAGAGACGGGGAGATGGTAAAGGCGAGGTGGAGAGACGGGAAAGAGAAGGGAGAGACGGGGAGATGGGAAAGGCGAGGGGAAGAGATGGAAAAGAGAAGGGAGAGACGGGGAGATGGGAAAGGCGAGGGAAAGAGATGGTAAAGAGAAGGGAGAGACGATGAGATGGGAAAGGCAAGGGGAAGACATGGAAAAGAGAAGGGAGAGACGGGGAGATGGGAAAGGCGAGGGGGAGAGATGGGAAAGAGACAGGGAGAGACGGAGAGATGGGAAAGAGAAGAGAGATGGGGAGATTGGAAAGGCGAGGGGAAGAGATGGAAAAAAGAAGGGAGAGACGGGGAGATGGGAAAGGCGAGGGGGAGAGATGGGAAAGAGAAGAGAGAGACGGGGAGGTGGGAAAGAGAAGGGAGAGACGGGGAGGTGGGAAAGGCGAGGGGGAGAGATGGGAAAGAGAAGGGAGAGACGGGGAGATGGGAAAGGCGAGGGAAGAGATGGGAAAGAGAAGGGAGAGACGGGGAGATGGGAAAGGCGAGGGGAAGAGATGGAAAAGAGAAGGGAGAGACAGGGAGATGGGAAAGGCGAGGGGAAGAGATGGAAAAGAGAAGGGAGAAATGGGGAGGTGGGAAAGGCGAGGGGGAGAGATGGGAAAGAGAAGGGAGAAGGAGGAGATGGGAAAGGGGAGGGGGAGAGATGGGAAAGAGAAGGGAGAGACGGGGAGATAGGAAAGGCGAGGGGAAGAGATGGGAAAGAGACAGGGAGAGATGGGGAGATGGGAAAGGCGAGGGGAAGAGATGGAAAAGAGAAGGGAGAGACGGGGAGATGGGAAAGGCGAGGGGAAGAGATGGAAAAGAGAAGGGAGAGACAGGGAGATGGGAAAGGCGAGGGGAAGAGATGGAAAAGAGAAGGGAGAAATGGGGAGGTGGGAAAGGCGAGGGGGAGAGATGGGAAAGAGAAGGGAGAAGGAGGAGATGGGAAAGGGGAGGGGGAAAGATGGGAAAGAGAATGGAGAGACGGGGAGATAGGAAAGGCGAGGGGAAGAGATGGGAAAGAGACAGGGAGAGATGGGGAGATGGGAAAGGCGAGGGGAAGAGATGGAAAAAGAAGGAGAGATGGGGAGATGGGAAAGGCGAGGGGGAGAGATGGGAAAGAGAAGGGAGAGACGGGGAGATGGGAAAGAGACAGGGAGAGACGGGGAGATGGGAAAGAGAAGAGAGATGGGGAGATTGGAAAGGCGAGGGGAAGAGATGGAAAAATGAAGGAGAGACGGGGAGATGGAAAGAGGGGAGAGATGGGAAAGAGAAGAGAGAGACGGGGAGGTGGGAAAGAGAAGGGAGAGATGGGGAGGTGGGAAAGGGAGGGGAGAGATGGGAAAGAGAAGGGAGAGGTGGGGAGATGGAAAAGGCGAGGGGAAGAGACGGGAAAGAGAAGGGAGAGACGGGGAGATGGGAAAGGCGAGGAAGAGATGGAAAAGTGAAGGAGAGACGGGGAGATGGGAAAGGCGAGGGGAAGAGATGGGAATGAGAAGGGAGAGAAGGGGAGATGGGAAAGGCGAGGGGAAGAGATGGGAAAGAGAAGGAGAAGGAGGAGATGGGAAAGGAGGGAGAGATGGGAAAGAGAAGAAGGAGAGAGGGGAGACAGGGGAAAGGCGAGGGAAGAGATGGAAAAAAAGAAGAGAGAGACAGGGGAGATGGGAAAGGCAAGGGGAGAGATGGGAAAAGAAGAAGGGAGAGACGAAAGGAGATGGGAAAGACAGGGAGAGACGGGGAGATGGGAAAGAGAAGAGAGATGGGGAGATTGGAAAGGCTTTAGGGGAAGAGATGGAAAGACACAGGAGAGATGGGGAGATGGGAAAGGCGAGGGGAAGAGATGGAAAAGAAAGGAGAGATGGGGAGATGGGAAAGGAGGGGAGAGATGGGAAAGAGAAGGAGAGACGGGGAGATGGGAAAGAGACAGGGAGATGGGAAGATGGGAAAGAGAAGAGAGAGGGGAGATGGAAAGGCGAGGGAAGAGATGGAAAGAGAAGGAGAGACGAGGAGATGGGAAAGGCGAGGAGAGATGGGAAAGAGAAGGGAGAGACGGGAGGTGGGAAAGAGAAGGGAGAGAGGGGAGAGAGGGAAAAGCGCAAGGGAGAGATGGGAAAAAGAAGGAGAGAGAAGGGGAGATGGGAAAGGCGAGGGGAGAAGATGGGAAAGAGAAGGAGAGACGGGGGAGATGGAAAAGAGGGAAGAGATGGAAAAAGAAGGAGAGACGGGGAGATGGGAAAGGCGAGGGAAGAGATGGGAAAGAGAAGGAGAGATGGGGAGATGGAAAAAGAGGGGAAGAGATGGAAAAGAGAAAGGAGAGACGGGGAGATGGGAAAGGCGAGGGGAAGAGATGGAAAGAGAAGGAGAGAAATGGGGAGGTGGGAAAGGCGAGGGGAAGAGATGGAAAGAGAAGGGAGAGATGGGGAGATGGGAAGAGCGAGGAAAGAGATGGAAAGAGAAGGGAAGGATGGAAAGAGAAGGGAGAAGGAGGGAGATGGGAAAGGGAGGGGGAGAGATGGGAAAGATGGGAAGGAGGGGGAGATGGAAAAAGGGAGGGAAGAGATGGAAAAAAGAGAGAGGACGGGGAGATGGGAAAGAGGAGAGATGGGAAGAGAAGGAGAGACGGGGAGATGGAAAGAGACAGGGAGAGATGGGGAGATGGGAAAGAGAAGAGAGATGGGGAGATTGGCAAGACGAGGGGAAGAGATGGAAAAAGGAGAGACAGGGGAGATGGAAAGGCGAGGGGGAGAGATGGGAAAGAGAAGGAGAGATGGGGAGGTGGGAAAAGAAGAAGGGAAGAGTTGGAAAGGCAAGGGGAGAGATGGGAAAGAGAAGGAGAGACGGGGAGATGGAAAGGCGAGGTGGATAGAAAGGAAAGAGAAGAGATGGGAGAGACAGGAGAGATGGGGATGGGAAAGGCGAGGGGAAGAGATGGAAAAGAGAAGGGAGAGACGGGAGATGGAAAGGAGAGACGGGAAAGAGATGGTAAAGAGAAGGAGAGACGGGGAGATGGGCAAAGGCAAGGGGAAGACATGAAAAAGAGAAGGGAGAGATGGGAGATGGGAAAGGCGAGGGGGAAGATGATGGAAAGAGAAGGAGAGACGGGGAGATGGGGAGCGAGGGGAGAAATGGGAGAAAGAGACAGGAGAGACGGAGAGATGGGAAAGAGAAGAGAGATGGGGAGATTGGAAAGGCGAGGGGAAGAGATGGAAAAAGAAGGAGAGACGGGAGATGGGAAAGGCAGGGGGAGAGATGGGAAAGAGAAGAGAGAGGGGGAGGTGGGAAAGAGAAGGGGAGACGGAGATGGGGAGGTGGGGATGGGGAGGAGGAGAGATGGGAAAGAGAAGGGAGAGATGGGGAGGTAATGAGAGGTGGAGAGAAGGGGAGAGAAGGAGAGACGGGGAGATGGGAAAAGAAGGGAAGAGATGGGGAGAAGGGAGAGACGGGGAGATGGGAAAGGCGAGGGAAGATGGGAAAGAAGAAGGAGAGACGAGGGAGATGGGAAAGGCGGAGATGGGGGAAAGAGATGGAAAAAGATGGGAGAGACAGATGGGGAGATGGGAATGGGGCGAGGGGAAGAGATGGAAAAGAGAAGGAGAGAGGGAGATGGGAAAGGTGAGGGGGAGAGATGGAAGAGAAGGAGAAGGAGGAGATGGGAAAAGGGGAGGGGGAGAGATGGGAAAGAGAAGGGAGAGAGGGGGGGAGATAGGAAAAGCGAGGGAAGAGATGGGAAAGAGACAGGGAGAGATGGGGAGATGGGAAAGGCGAGGGGAAGAGATGGAAAAGAGAAGGAGAGGACGGGAGATGGGAAAGAGGAGGGAGAGAGAAGGGAGGGGAAAGAAAGACAGGAGATGGGGAGATGGGAAAAGCGAGGGAAGAGATGGAAAAGAAGGGAGAGACAGGGAGATGGAAAGGCGAGGGGAAGATGATGGAAAGAGAGGGAGAGAATGGGGAGGTGGAAAAGACGGGGAGTGGGAAAGAGATGGGAAAGAGAAGGGAAAGAGGGAGGAGGAGATGGGAAAGGAGGGGAGAGATGGGAAAGAGAAGGAGAGACGGGGAGATGGAAAGCGAGGGGAAGAGATGGAAAGAGAGAAGGGAGAGATGGGGAGATGGGAAAGGCGAGGGGAAGAGATGGAAAGAGAAGGAGAGACGGGGAGATGGGAAAGACGAGGGGAAGAGATGGGAAAGAGAAGGAGAGATGGGGAGATGGGAAAGGCGAGGGAAGAGATGGGAAAGAGAAGGGAGAAATGGGGGAGGTGGGAAAGGCGAGGGAGAGATGGGAAAAAGGGAGAAGGAGAGATGGGAAAGGGAGGGGAGAGATGGGAAAGAGAAGGGAGAAGGACGACGGGGAGATGGAAAGGCGAGGGGAAGAGATGGGAAAGAGACAGGGAGAGATGGGGAGATGGGAAAGGCGAGGGGAAGAGATGGAAAAGAGAAGGAGAGACGGGGAGATGGGAAAGAGGGGAGAGATGGGAAAGAGACAGGAGAGATGGGGGAGATGGGAAAGGCGAGGGAAGAGATGGAATGAGAGAAGGGAGACAAGGGGAGATGGGAAAACGAGGAAGAGATGGAAAAGAGAAGGAGAGAATGAGGGGGAGATGGGAAAAGAGGGGAGAGATGGAAAAAGAGAAGGAGAAGGAGGAGATGGGAAAGGGAAGGGGGAGAGATGGGAAAGAGAAGGGGACGGGGAGGTGGAAAAGAGGCGAGAGGAAGAGATGGAAAGAAGAGAGATGGGGAGAGAGGGAGATGGGAAAGATGAGGAAGAGATGGGAAAGAGAGGGGAGATGGGGAGGTGGGAAAGGTGAGGGGGGGAGAGATGGGAAAGAGAAAGGGAGAGACGGGAGGTGAAAGAGAAGGGAGAGATGGGGAGGTGGGAAAGAGCAAGAGGGAGAGAGATGGAAAGGGAAGGGAAAGAAAAAGAAGGGAGAGACGGGGAGATGGAAAGGCGTGGAGAGATGGGAAAGAGAAGGGAGAGATGGGGAGATGGGAAAAAAGGGGAAGAGATGGGAAAGAGAAGAGATGGGAGAGACGGGGAGATGGGAAAGGCGAGGGGAAGAGATGGGAAAGAGAAGGGAGAGAAGGGGAGAAGGAAAGGAGGGAAAGATGGAGAAAGAGAAGGGAGAGACAGGGAGAGAGGGGAAAGAGGGGAAGAGATGAAAAGAGACGGGGAGATCGAGGGAAGTGGAAAGAGACAGGAGAGATGGAGAGATGGGAAAGAGAAGAGAGATGGGGAGGTGGAAAGGCGAGGGGAAGAGATGGAAAAGAAGGCGAGGGAAGAAATGGAAAGGACGAGGAGAGATGGGAAAGAGAAGGAAACGAGGGAGATGGGAAAGAGACAGGGAGAGATGGGGAGGTGGAAAGGCGAGGGGAAGAGATGGGAAAGGGAGAGATGGGAAAGAAGGGAGGGGGAGAGATGGGAAAGAGAAGGGAGGGAGGGGAAAGATCGAGGAAGAGATGGAAGAGATGGAAAACGAGGGGAAGAGATGGGAAAGAGAAGGAGAAGGAGGAGATGGGAAAGGGGAAGACATGGGAGGGGGAGAGATGGGAAAGAGAAAAGGGAGAGACGGGGAGATAGGAAAGGCGAGGGAAGAGATGGGAAAGAGACAGGAGAGATGGGGAGATGGGAAAGATGGGGGGAAGAGATGGAAAAAAAGAAGAGAGACGGGGAGAGATGGGAAAGGCGAGGGGGGAGAGATGGGAAAGAGAAGAGAGACGGGGAGATGGGAAAGAGACAGAGAGGGAAGAGATGGGAAAGAGAAGAGAGAGATGGGGAGATGGGAAAGGCGAGGGAAGAGATGGGAAAGAGAAGGAGAGATGGGGAGATGGGAAAAGGCGAGGGGGAGAGATGGGAAAGAGAAGGAGGAGATGGGAGATGGGAAAGAGAGATGGGAGAGAGAATGGAGAGGTGGGAAAGGCGAGGGGGAGAGATGGAAAAGAGAAGGAGAGACAGGGAGATGGAAAGGCGAGGGAAAGAGACGGGAAAGAGAAGGAGAGATGGGAGATGGGAAAGGAGGGAAGAGATGGAAAAGAGAAGGGAGAGACAGGGGGAGATGGGAAAGGCGAGGGAAGAGATGGAAAAGAGAAGGGAGAGACAGGGAGATGGGAAAGGCGAGGGGAAGAGATGGAAAAGAGAAGGGAGAGACAGGGGAGATGGGAGAGATGGTAAAGAGGAAGAGATGGAAAAGAGAAGGAGAAATGGGGAGGAAAGGGAAAGGCAGGGGAGAGATGGGAAAGAGAGGGAGAAATGGGGAGGTGGGAAAGGCGAGGGAAGAGATGGAAAGAGACAGGAGAGATGGAGGGAGAGATGGAAAGAGAAGGGAGAGGGTAGGTGGGAAAGGCGAGGGGAAGAGATGGGAAAGAGACAGGAGAGATGGGGAGGTGGGGAAAGGAAGAGGAAGAGATGGGAAAGGCGAGGGGAAGAAATGGAAAGAGACAGGGGAGATGGGGAGATGGGAAAGGCGAGGGGAAGAGATGGGAAAGAGACAGGAGAGATGGGGAGGTGGGAAAGGCGAGGGAAGAGATGGGAAAGGCGAGGGAAGAGATGGAAAAGAGAAGGAGAGAAGGAGGAGATGGGAAAGGGGGGGAGAGATGGGAAAGAGAAGGAGAGATGGGGGAGATGGGAAAGGCGAGGGGAAGAGATGGGAAAGAGACAGGAGAGATGGGGAGATGGGAAAGGCGAGGGGAGAGATGGGAAAGAGAAGGAGAGAGAGGGAGGGAGATGGGAAAGAGAAGGAGAGATGGGGAGGTGGGAAAGGCGAGGGGAAGAGATGGAAAGAGAAGGAGAGACGGGGGAGATGGTAAAGGCAAGGTGGAGAGATGGGAAAGAAGAGAAGGGAGAGACGGGAAGAGATGGGGAAAGAGGGGGAGATGGGGAAGAGATGGAAAGAGAGAAGGGAGAGACGGGGGAGATGGGAAAGGCGAGGGAAGAGATGGGAATGAGAAGGGAGAGACGGGGAGATGGGAAAGGCGAGGGGAAGAGATGGAAAAGAGAAGGGAGAGACAGGGAGATGGGAAAGGCGAGGGGAAGAGATGGAAAAGAGAAGGGAGAAATGGGGAGGTGGGAAAGGCGAGGGGGAGAGATGGGAAAGAGAAGGGAGAAGGAGGAGATGGGAAAGGGGAGGGGGAGAGATGGGAAAGAGAAGAGAGAGATGGGGAGGTGGAAGGGGGAGGTGGGAAAGAGAAGGGAGAGACGGGGAGGTGGGAAAGGCAAGGGGGAGAGATGGGAAAGAGAAGGGAGAGACGGGGAGATGGTAAAGGCGAGGTGGAGAGATGGGAAAGAGAAGTGAGAGACGGGGAGATGGGAAAGGCGAGGGGAAGAGACGGAAAAGAGAAGGGAGAGACGGGGAGATGGGAAAGGCGAGGGGAAGAGATGGGAATGAGAAGGGAGAGAAGGGGAGATGGGAAAGGCGAGGGGAAGAGATGGAAAAGAGAAGGGAGAGACAGGGAGATGGGAAAGGGCGAGGGGAAGAGATGGAAAAGAGAAGGGAGAAATGGGGAGGTGGGAAAGGCGAGGGGGAGAGATGGGAAAGAGACAGGGAGAGATGGGGAGGTGGGAAAGGCGAGGGGAAGAGATGGGAAAGGCGAGGGGAAGAAATGGAAAAGAGACAGGGAGAGATGGGGAGATGGGAAAGGCGAGGGGAAGAGATGGGAAAGAGACAGGGAGAGATGGGGAGGTGGGAAAGGCGAGGGGAAGAGATGGGAAAGGCGAGGGGAAGAGATGGGAAAGAGAAGGGAGAAGGAGGAGATGGGAAAGGGGAGGGGGAGAGATGGGAAAGGCAAGGGGAAGAGATGGGAAAGGCGAGGGGGAAGAGATGGGAAAGAGAAGGGAGAAGGAGGAGATGGGAAAGGGGAGGGGGAGAGATGGGAAAGAGACAGGGAGAGATGGGGAGATGGGAAAGGCGAGGGGAAGAGATGGAAAAAAGAAGAGAGAGACGGGGAGATGGGAAAGGCGAGGGGGAGAGATGGGAAAGAGAAGGGAGAGACGGGGAGATGGGAAAGAGACAGGGAGAGACGGGGAGAATGGGAAAGAGAAGAGAGATGGGGAGATTGGAAAGGCGAGGGGAAGAGATGGAAAAAAGAAGGGAGAGACGGGGAGATGGGAAAGGCGAGGGGGAGAGATGGGAAAGAGAAGGGAGAGACGGGGAGGTGGGAAAGAGAAGGGAGAGACGGGGAGGTGGGAAAGGCGAGGGGGAGAGATGGAAAAGAGAAGGGAGAGACAGGGAGATGGGAAAGGCGAGGGAAAGAGATGGGAATGAGAAGGGAGAGACGGGGAGATGGGAAAGGCGAGGGGAAGAGATGGAAAAGAGAAGGGAGAGACGGGGAGATGGGAAAGGCGAGGGGAAGAGATGGAAAAGAGAAGGGAGAAATGGGGAGGTGGGAAAGGCGAGGGGAAGAGATGGGAAAGAGACAGGGAGAGATGGGGAGAGACGGGGGAGGTGGGAAAGGCGAGGGGAAGAGATGGGAAAGAGACAGGGAGAGATGGGGAGGTGGGAAAGGCGAGGGGAAGAGATGGGAAAGGCGAGGGGAAGAAATGGAAAGGAGACAGGGAGAGATGGGGAGATGGGAAAGGCGAGGGGAAGAGATGGGAAAGAGACAGGGAGAGATGGGGAGGTGGGAAAGGCGAGGGGAAGAGATGGGAAAGGCGAGGGGAAGAGATGGAAAAGAGAAGGGAGAAGGAGGAGATGGGAAAGGGAGGGGGAGAGATGGGAAAGAGAAGGGAGAGACGGGGAGATAGGAAAGGCGAGGGGAAGAGATGGGAAAGAGACAGGGAGAGATGGGGAGATGGGAAAGGCGAGGGGAAGAGATGGAAAAAAGAAGAGAGAGACGGGGAGATGGGAAAGGCGAGGGGGAGAGATGGGAAAGAGAAGGGAGAGACGGGGAGATGGGAAAGAGACAGGGAGAGACGGAGAGATGGGAAAGAGAAGAGAGATGGGGAGATTGGAAAGGCGAGGGGAAGAGATGGAAAAAAGAAGGGAGAGACGGGGAGAATGTAAAGGCGAGGGGGAGAGATGGGAAAGAGAAGGGAGAGACGAGGAGGTGGGAAAGAGAAGGGAGAGACGGAGAGATGGGAAAGAGAAGAGAGATGGGGAGATTGGAAAGGCGAGGGGAAGAGATGGAAAAAAGAAGGGAGAGACGGGGAGAATGTAAAGGCGAGGGGGAGAGATGGGAAAGAGAAGGGAGAGACGGGGAGATGGGAAAGGCGAGGGGAAGAGATGGAAAAGAGAAGGGAGAGACGGGGAGATGGGAAAGGCGAGGGGAAGAGATGGGAAAGAGACAGGGAGAGATGGGGAGGTCGGAAAGGCGTGGGGGAGAGATGGGAAAGAGACAGGGGGAGACAGAGGAGGTGGGAAAGGCAAGGGGGAGAGATGGAAAAGACACAGGGAGAGACAGAGGAGGTGGGAAAGGCAAGCGGGAGAGATGGAAAAGAGACAGGGAGAGACAGGGAAAGTAGGAAATGCAAGGTGGAGAGATGGAAAAGAGACAGGGAGAGATGGGGAGATGGGAAAGGCGAGGAGAAGAGATGGAAAAGAGACAGGGAGAGATGGGGAGATGGGAAAGGCGAGGGGAAGAGATGGAAAAGAGACAGGGAGAGATGGGGAGATGGGAAAGGCGAGGGGAAGAGATGGAAAAGAGACAGGGAGAGATGGGGAGATGGGAAAGGCGAGGAGAAGAGATGGAAAAGAGACAGGGAGAGATGGGGAGATGGGAAAGGCGAGGGGAAGAGATGGAAAAGAGACAGGGAGAGATGGGGAGATGGGAAAGGCGAGGGGAAGAGATGGAAAAGAGACAGGGAGAGACGGGGTAGGTGGGAAAGGCGAGAGGAAGAGATGGGAAAGAGAAGGGAGAGACGAGGAGATGGTAAAGGCGAGGTGGAGAGACGGGAAAGTGAAGGGAGAGACGGGGAGATGGGAAAGGCGAGGGGAAGAGATGGAAAAGAGACAGGGAGATGGGACGGGGAGATGGGAAAGGCAAGGGAGAGAGATGGGAAAGAGACAGGGAGAGATGGGGAGGTGGGAAAGGAGAGGGGAAGAGATGGGAAAGAGAAGGGAGAGATGGGGAGGTGGGAAAGGCAAGGAGAAGAGATGGAAAAGAGAAGGGAGAGATGGGGAGATGGGAAAGGCGAGGGGAAGAGATGGAAAAGAGAAGGGAGAAATGGGGAGGTGGGAAAGACGAGGGGGAGAGATGGAAAAGAGAAGGGAGAGACGGGGAGATGGGAAAGGCGAGGGGAAGAGATGGGAAAGAGAAGGGAGAAATGGGGAGGTGGGAAAGACGAGGGGGAGAGATGGAAAAGAGAAGGGAGAGACGGGGAGATGGGAAAGGCGAGGGGAAGAGATGGGAAAGAGAAGGGAGAAATGGGGAGGTGGGAAAGGCGAGGGGGAGAGATGGGAAAGAGACAGGGAGAGACGGGGAGGTGGGAAAGGCGAGGGGAACAGATGGAAAAGAGAAGGGGGAGACGGGGAGATGAGAAATGCGAGGGGGAGTGATGGGAAAGAGACAGGGAGAGATGGGGAGGTGGGAAAGGCGAGGGGAAGAGATGGGAGAGAGACAGGGAGAGACAGGGAGATGGGAAAGAGACAGGGAGAGATGGGGAGGTGGGAAAGGCGAGGGGAAGAAATGGGAAAGAGACAGGGGGAGTTGGGGAGGTGGGAGAGGCAAGGGGAAGAGATGGGAAAGAGACAGGGAGAGACAGAGGAGGTGGGAAAGGCAAGGGGGAGAGATGGAAAAGACACAGGGAGAGACAGAGGAGGTGGGAAATGCAAGGGGGAGAGATGGAAAAGAGACAGGGAGAGACAGGGAAAGTAGGAAATGCAAGGTGCAGAGATGGAAAAGAGACAGGGAGAGACGGGGAGATGAGAAATGCGAGGGGGAGTGATGGGAAAGAGAAGGGAGAGACAGGGAGATGGGAAAGAGACAGGGAGAGATGGGGAGGTGGGAAAGGCGAGGGGAAGAAATGGGAAAGAGACAGGGGGAGTTGGGGAGATGGGAAAGGTGAGGGGGAGAGATGGGAAAGAGACAGGGAGAGACGGGGAGAGACGGGGGAGGTGGGAAAGGCGAGGGGAAGAAATGGAAAAGAGACAGGGAGAGATGGGGAGATGGGAAAGGCGAAGGGAAGAGATGGGAAAGAGACAGGGAGAGATGGGGAGGTGGGAAAGGCGAGGGGAAGAGATGGGAAAGAGACAGGGAGATATGGGGAGATGGGAAAGGCGAGGGGAAGAGATGGAAAAGAGAAGGGGGAGACGGGGAGATGGGAAAGGCGAGGGGGAGAGATGGGAAAGAGAAGGGAGAGATGGGGAGGTGGGAAAGGCGAGGGGAAGAGATGGAAAAGAGAAGGGGGAGACGGGGAAAGTAGGAAATGCAAGGTGCAGAGATGGAAAAGAGACAGGGAGAGATGGGGAGATGGGAAAGGCGAGGGGAAGAGATGGAAAAGAGACAGGGAGAGACAGGGAGATGGGAAAGGCGAGGGGGAGAGATGGGAAAGAGAAGGGAGAGATGGGGAGGTGGGAAAGGCGAGGGGAAGAGATGGGAAAGAGAAGGGAGAGACGGGGAGATGGAAAGGCGAGGTGGAGAGACGGGAAAGAGAAGGGAGAGACAGGGAGATGGGAAAGGCGAGGGGAAGAGATGGAAAAGAGAAGGGAGAAATGGGGAGGTGGGAAAGGCGAGGGGGAGAGATGGGAAAGAGACAGGGAGAGATGGGGAGGTGGGAAAGGCGAGGGGAAGAGATGGGAAAGAGACAGGGAGAGATGGGGAGGTGGGAAAGGCGAGGGGAAGAGATGGGAAAGAGACAGGGAGAGATGAGGAGGTGGGAAAGGCGAGGGGAAGAGATGGGAAAGAGACAGGGAGAGACAGGGGAGGTGGGAAAGGCAAGGGAGAGAGATGGGAAAGAGACAGGGAGAGATGGGGAGATGGGAAAGGCGAGGGGAAGAGATGGGAAAGAAACAGGGAGAGATGAGGAGGTGGGAAAGGCGAGGGGGAGATATGTGAAAGAGACAGGTAGAGATGGGGAGGTGGGAAAGGCGAGGGGAAGATATGGGAAAGAGACAGGGAGAGACAGGGGAGGTGGGAAGGGCGAGGGGGAGAGATGGGAAAGAGACAGGGAGAGATGGGGAGATGGGAAAGAGAAGAGAGATGGGGAGATTGGAAAGGCGAGGGGAAGAGATGGAAAAAAGAAGGGAGAGACAGGGAGATGGGAAAGGCGAGGGGGAGAGATGGGAAAGAGAAGGGAGAGACGGGGAGATGGGAAAGAGAAGAGAGATGGGGAGATTGGAAAGGCGAGGGGAAGAGATGGAAAAAAGAAGGGAGAGACGGGGAGATGGGAAAGGCGAGGGGGAGAGATGGGAAAGAGAAGAGAGAGACGGGGAGGTGGGAAAGAGAAGGGAGAAACGGGGAGGTGGGAAAGGCGAGGGGTGAGAGATGGGAAAGAGAAGGGAGAGACGGGGAGATGGTAAAGGCGAGGTGGAGAGACGGGAAAGAGAAGGGAGAGACGGGGAGATGGGAAAGGCGAGGGGAAGAGATGGAAAAGAGAAGGGAGAGACGGGGAGATGGGAAAGGCGAGGGGAAGAGATGGAAAAGAGAAGGGAGAGACAGGGAGATGGGAAAGGCGAGGGGAAGAGATGGAAAAGAGAAGGGAGAAATGGGGAGGTGGGAAAGGCGAGGGGGAGAGATGGGAAAGAGACAGGGAGAGATGGGGAGGTGGGAAAGGCGAGGGGAAGAGATGGGAAAGAGACAGGGAGAGATGGGGAGAGACGGGGGAGGTGGGAAAGGCGAGGGGAAGAGATGGGAAAGAGACAGGAGAGATGAGGAGGTGGGAAAGGCGAGGGGAAGAGATGGGAAAGAGACAGGAGAGACAGGGGAGGTGGGAAAGGCAAGGGAGAGAGATGGGAAAGAGACAGGGAGAGATGGGGAGATGGGAAAGGCGAGGGGAAGAGATGGGAAAGAAACAGGGAGAGATGAGGAGGTGGGAAAGGCGAGGGGGAGATATGTGAAAGAGACAGGTAGAGATGGGGAGGTGGGAAAGGCGAGGGGAAGATATGGGAAAGAGACAGGGAGAGACAGGGGAGGTGGGAAGGGCGAGGGGGAGAGATGGGAAAGAGACAGGGAGAGATGGGGAGTTGGGAAAGGCGAGGGGAAGAGATGGGAAAGAGACAGGGAGAGACAGGGGAAGTGGGAAAGGCAAGGGAGAGAGATGGGAAAGAGACAGGGAGAGATGGGGAGATGGGAAAGGCGAGGGGAAGAGATGGGAAAGAAACAGGGAGAGATGAGGAGGTGGGAAAGGCGAGGGGGAGATATGTGAAAGAGACAGGGAGAGACAGGGGAGGTGGGAAGGGCGAGGGGGAGAGATGGGAAAGAGACAGGGAGAGATGGGGAGATGGGAAAGGCGAGGGGAAGAGATGGGAAAGAAACAGGGAGAGACAGGGGAGGTGGGAAGGGCGTGGTGGAGAGATGGGAAAGAGACAGGGAGAGATGGGGAGGTGGGAAAGGCGAGAGAAGGGAGAGAGAGGGGAGAGACGCAGAGGTGGGAAAGGCAAGAGGGAGAGATGCGGGAAACAAGTGAGATGGAGGAAAGAGAAAGATTGGGGAGAGACAGTGGAGAGATGGGGAGAGACATAGGGAGGTGGGAGAGAGATGGAAGAGGGATGGGGAGCAAAGGGAGAGAGGAGGGGGAGATGGGGGAGAAACTGTGATTTCAGACCTCTGGATAAGACCCAGATGCCGACAGTTCGAAAATAAAAAAAAGTGTATTTACAAAACAGGTGGCAGGCAAATGACAGGTCAGTAATCCAGGGCAGTGTCCGTAAAGTACAGAAAGGTAGGTAGGCTCAGTGTCAGGGCAGGCAGGGGTCAGTAATCCAGGGCAGTGTCCGTAAAGTACAGAAAGGTAGGTAGGCTCAGTGTCAGGGCAGGCATGGGTCAGTAATCCAAGGCAGTGACAGGAGGTACAGAACGGCAGGTAGGCTCAGTGTCAGGGCAGGCAGGGGTCAGTAATAATAATCCAGGGTAAGTGTCCGTAAAGTACAGAAAGGTAGGTAGGCTCAGTGTCAGGGCAGGCAGGGGTCAGTAATCCAAGGCAGTGACAGGAGGTACAGAAAGGCAGGTAGGCTCAGTGTCAGGGCAGGCATGGGTCAGTAATCCAAGGCAGTGACAGGAGGTACAGAACGGCAGGTAGGCTCAGTGTCAGGGCAGGCAGGGGTCAGTAATCCAAGGCAGTGACAGGAGGTACAGAACGGCAGGTAGGCTCAGTGTCAGGGCAGGCAGGGGTCAGTAATCCAAGGCAGTGACAGGAGATACAGAACGGCAGGTAGGCTCAGTGTCAGGGCAGGCAGGGGTCAGTAATCCAAGGCAGTGACAGGAGGAACAGAAAGGCAGGTAGGCTCAGTGTCAGGGCAGGCAGGGGTCAGTAATCCAAGGCAGTGACAGGAGGTACAGAAAGGCAGGTAGGCTCAGTGTCAGGGCAGGCAGGGGTCAGTAATCCAAGGCAGTGACAGGAGGTACAGAACGGCAGGTAGGCTCAGTTTCAGGGCAGGCAGATTGGTCAAAAACCATTAGAAGAAAAACAGGAACAGGAACGAGAAATTGGAGTACAGGAAAAACCTCTAGTAGGCCTGACGAGACAAGACAAACTGGGAACAGACAAACAGAAAACACAGGTATAAATACACAGGGTATAACGGGGTAAAGGGGCGACACCTGAAGGGGTTGGAGACAAGCACAAGAAAGGTGAAACAGATCAGGGTGTGACAGGAGAGGGAGCTAAGGAGATAGGCCTACCTTCCTTCAGCCATGGTGAAACGGCCTGAAACAGTTTGCCATTCACACGTAATTGTATTGTAGCTGCTGTGTGCATTGTGTAGGACAACCAAAGAGTGTTTGTGAGGACGAGCCTGTTTAGTTGGGTTGTTTTTGTCTGCTCTGTGAACTATGTGTAAATGTTTGTGAATCTCTGAGTCTAATTTTAATCTGTATTTGTGTATGTTTTACCTTTAATCTGTTCCTCATCATTTTCAACCCCACATAACATTTCGGCATTGGAAATGCATTGGCTCTCTAACTACAAGGACATTCTCTCTATGATGTACTGTGCACTTTGTCCAACGCTACAGTAGATTTCTTTGTTGTGCTCTGTCTGTACAGCTTCTGTCTCCATCTGTTTGCAGTTTAACAAATGTTAGTGAATTGTAATGGCTATTAATTTGGCTTTCACTGCGTCTCTATGCATAAGAGAAGCATCTGGACCATTTAGGTCTCTCTCGCTCTCTCGCTCTCTCGCCCTCTCGCTCTCTCGCCCTCTCGCTCTCTCGCCCCCTCTCGCCCTCTCGCCCTCTCGCCCTCTCGCCCTCTCGCTCTCTCGCCCTCTCGCTCTCTCGCCCTCTCTCTCTCTCGCCCTCTCTCTCTCTCTGGTGTGCTGGAGAGTGTAGCAGCACCTATTGACCGGGGTTCTCTGTGAATGATGACACGCGTCAGCTAACAGATTAATAACGTTCATCAAGCGTTCTGCACCCTGCTGCCACACTCTGGTATTGACCCGTTCTTCAACCCTCCCCTCACGTCTCCCCCTCTCTCAGCCTGGCCCCCTCCATCAACTCCTATCAGATCAACATTTGTCTCATGCGTCGACCAAACTGCCACACATTCCAATCGCACCTCCAGATCTGGTGCAATCCCCCCACACACACATATATATACACGCACACATACAGTTGAAGTCGGAAGTTTACATGCACTTAGGTTGGAGTCATTAAAACTTGTTTTTCAACCACTCCACAAATTTCTTGTTAACAAACTATAGTTTTAGCAAGATGATTAGGACATCCACTGTGCATGACTAGAGTAATTTTTCCAACAATTGTTTACAGACAGATTATTTAACTTATAATTCACTGTACCACAATTCCAGTCGGTCAGATGTTTACATACACTAAGTTGAATGTGCCTTTAAACAGCTTGGAAAATTACAGAAAATTATGTTGTGGCTTTAGAAGTCCTGATAGGATCATTTACATAATTTGAGTCAATTGGAGGTGAACCTGTGGATGTATTTCAAGGCCTACCTTCAAACTCAGTAAACTGAAGAACTGAAAAGGCGTGTGCGTGTAAGGAGGCCTACAGACCTGACTCCGTTACACCAGCTGTCAAGAGGAATGGGCCAAAATTCACCCAACTTATTGTGGGAAGCTTGTGGAAGGCTACCCGAAACGTTTAACCCAAGTTAAACAATTTAAAGGCAATGCTACCAAATACTAACGTGTTACTCTCATTACTGTTCCTCCGATGGGCACCTCTCCAGAGTGAGTGTGTGTAATTACACAATTGTTACTCCATTCACTACAATGTCCATATACCCCAGTATTGTCCATATACCCAAGTATTGTCCATATACCCCGTTATTGTCCATATACCCCAGTATTGTCCATATAACCCAGTATTGTCCATATACCCCAGTATTGTCCATATACCCCAGTATTGTCCATATAACCCAGTATTGTCCATATACCCCAGTATTTTTACATTTACATTTAAGTCATTTAGCAGACGCTCTTATCCAGAGCGACTTACAAATTGGTGCATTCACCTTATGACATCCAGTGGAACAGCTACTTTACAATAGTGCATCTAAATCTTTTAAGGGGGGGGGGGTGAGAAGGATTACTTTATCCTATCCTAGGTATTCCTTAAAGAGGTGGGGTTTCAGGTGTCTCCGGAAGGTGGTGATTGACTCCGCTGTCCTGGCGTCGTGAGGGAGTGTGTTCCACCATTGGGGAGCCAGAGCAGCGAACAGTTTTGACTGGGCTGAGCGGGAACTGTACTTCCTCAGTGGTAGGGAGGCGAGCAGGCCAGAGGTGGATGAACGCAGTGCCCTTGTTTGGGTGTAGGGCCTGATCAGAGCCTGGAGGTACTGAGGTGCCGTTCCCCTCACAGCTCCGTAGGCAAGCACCATGGTCTTGTAGCGGATGCGAGCTTCAACTGGAAGCCAGTGGAGAGAGCGGAGGAGCGGGGTGACGTGACAGAACTTGGGAAGGTTGAACACCAGACGGGCTGCGGCGTTCTGGATGAGTTGTAGGGGTTTAATGGCACAGGCAGGAGCCCAGCCAACAGCGAGTTGCAGTAATCCAGACGGGAGATGACAAGTGCCTGGATTAGGACCTGCGCCGCTTCCTGTGTGAGGCAGGGTCGTACTCTGCGGATGTTGTAGAGCATGAACCTACAGGAACGGGCCACCGCCTTGATGTTAGTTGAGAACGACAGGGTGTTGTCCAGGATCACGCCAAGGTTCTTAGCGCTCTGGGAGGAGGACACATGGAGTTGTCCAACCGTGGATCAACCGTGATGGCGAGATCATGGAACGGGCAGTCCTTCCCTAAATCGGGAGGAAGAGCAGCTCCGTCTTGCCGAGGTTCAGCTTGAGGTGGTGATCCGTCATCCACACTGATATGTCTGCCAGACATGCAGAGATGCGTTTCACCACCTGGTCATCAGAAGGAGGAAAGGAGAAGATTAATTGTGTGTTGTCTGCATAGCAATGATAGGAGAGACCATGTGAGGTTATGACAGAGCCAAGTGACTTGGTGTATAGCGAGAATAGGAGAGGGCCTAGAACAGAGCCCTGGGGGACACCAGTGGTGAGAGCGCGTGGTGAGGAGACAGATTCTCGCCACGCCACCTGGTAGGAGCGACCTGTCAGGTAGGACGTCCATATACCCCAGTATTGTCCATATACCCCAGTATTGTCCATATACCCAAGTATTGTCCATATAACCCAGTATTGTCCATATACCCCGTTATTGTCAATATACCCCAGTATTGTCCATATACCCCAGTATTGTCCATATACCCCAGTATTGTCCATATACCCCAGTATTGTCCATATACCCAAGTATTGTCCATATACCCCGTTATTGTCCACATACCCCAGTATTGTCCATATACCCCAGTATTGTCCATATACCCCAGTATTGTCCATATACCCCAGTATTGTCCATATACCCCGTTATTGTCCATATACCCAAGTATTGTCCATATACCCCGTTATTGTCCATATACCCAAGTATTGTCCATATACCCCGTTATTGTCCATATACCCCAGTATTGTCCATATACCCCGTTGTTGTCCATATACCCCAGTATTGTCCATATACCCCATTATTGTCCATATACCCAAGTATTGTCCATATACCCCGTTATTGTCCATATACCCCAGTATTGTCCATATACCCCAGTATTGTCCATATACCCCATTATTGTCCATATACCCAAGTATTGTCCATATAACCCAGTATTGTCCATATACCCCAGTATTGTCCATATACCCCAGTATTGTCCATATACCCAAGTATTGTCCATATAACCCAGTATTGTCCATATACCCCGTTATTGTCCATATACCCCAGTATTGTCCATATACCCCAGTATTGTCCATATACCCCAGTATTGTCCATATACCCCGTTATTGTCCATATACCCCAGTATTGTCCATATACCCCAGTATTGTCCATATACCCAAGTATTGTCCATATACCCCGTTATTGTCCATATACCCCAGTATTGTCCATATACCCCGTTATTGTCCATATACCCCAATAATGTCCATATACCCCAGTATTGTCCATATACCCCAGTAATGTCCATATACCCCATTATTGGTCATATACTCCAGTATTGTCCATATACCCCAGTATTGTCCATATACCCCAGTAATGTCCATATAACCCAGTATTGTCCATATACCCCAGTAATGTCCATATACCCCAGTATTGTCCATATAACCCAGTATTGTCCATATACCCCGGGAATGTCCATATACCCCAGTATTGTCCATATAACCTAGTATTGTCCAAATACCCCATTATTGGTCATATACCCCAGTATTGTCCATATACCCCAGTAATGTCCATATACCCCAGTATTATCCATATACCCCAGTATTGGTCATATAACCCAGTAATGTCCATGTAACCCAGTATTGTCCATATACCCCAGTATTGTCCATATACCCCAGTATTGTCCATATACCCCAGTATTGTCCATATACCCCAGTATTGTCCATATAACCCAGTATTGTCCAAATACCCTATTATTGGTCATATACCCCAGTATTGTCCATATAAAACAGTAATGTCCATATAACCCAGTATTGTCCATATAACCCAGTATTGTACAAATAACCCATTATTGGTCATATACCCCAGTATTGTCCATATAACCCAGTATTGTCCATATACCCCAGTATTGTCCATATACCCCAGTATTGTCCATATAACCCAGTATTGCCTGTAGTGCTCATATGACTCTGCATTGCTTTCCACTGTATGTAAACTCCATTGGTCTCTGTGATTGTTCTGTGAGTAGTGAGTACTCCACTGTCTAATATGGATGAGTTGTTCTCTCCTTTGATTTCTCTCTCTGGCGCAGAGGACTGTGGAGCTACAAGACTGCTGCTATCTCAGACAGACTCAGTGTCTCCTTGGAATAAAAAACCCAATCCTCCACGGCCCAAATTTCCCCCAAAAACATGATCTATCACATACAAAATGAGGCCGGTAATATATTCATATATCACGGCTGCTGTCAGGGCCGTCTTTAATTGTCTTTGATTAACAGTGACATGCTGGAGATAGGAGGATGGCTTTCCTGGCTCTTCTTTTGTCTTGGATGGTTCACAATCACTTCCCTGGGAAATGAAGTGTGGGCGCATGGCGCCAGCGTTGGAGCAGAGGCCCTCACACACATAGACTGTACACACACGCGCGTGCATGCACAAACATACCGGATAGGCTACACACAAACACTTGCATGCATGTATGCATCCACTCATACTCTATAGTAGAACCTTTTGAAGAACCCTTTTTGGTTCCATGTAGAACCCTTTCCACAGAGGGTTCTACCTGGAACCAAAACGTGTTCTTCAAAGGGTTCTCCTGTGGGAACAGCCGAAGAACCATTTTAGGTTCCAGAGTGTAGGTGCTTATGAGTGTATGAGTGTATGCATACATAGATGTATGCAAGTGTGTGTTTGTGCCTAAGAACACTTTTGGAACACTTTATTTTAAGAGTGTACTGCCTGCATGCATTAGGTACTGTAAGCCCACACTTGCATATACAGTTGAAGTCGGAAGTTTACATACGCTTAGGTTGGAGTCATTAAAACTAATTTTTCAACCACTCCACAAATCTCTTGTTCACAAATTATAAATTTGGCAATTTGGTTAGGATGTCTACAAGTAATCTTTTTCAACAATTGTTTACAGACAGATTATTTCACTTACAATTCACTGTATCACAATTTGAGTGGGTCAAAAGTTTACATACACTAAGTTGACTGTGCCTTTAAACAGCTTGGAAAATTCCAGAAAAGGATGTCATGGCTTTAGAAGCTTCTGATAGGCTAACTGACATAATTTGAGTCAATTGGAGGTGTACTTGTGGATGTATTTCAAGGACTACTTTCAAACTCAGTGCCTCTTTGCTTGACATCATGGGAAAATCAAAAGAAATCAGCCAAGACCTCAGAAAAACAAATTGTTGACCTCCACAAGTCTGGTTCATTCTTGGGAAGGTACCACTATCATCTGTACAAACAATAGTACTCAAGTATGAACACCATGGGACCACGCAGCCATCATACCGCTCAGGAAGGAGACGCGTTCAGTCTCCTAGAGATTAACCTACTTTGGTGCGAGAAGTGCAAATCAATCCCAGAACAACAGCAAAGGACCTTGTGAAGATGCTGGTACAAAAGTATCTATATCCACAGTAAAACGAGTCCAATATCGACATAACCTGAATGGCCGCTCAACAAGGAAGGAGCCACTGCTCCAAAACAGCCATAAAAAAGCCGGACTACTGTTTGCAACTGCACATGGTGACAAAGATCGTACTCTTTGGAGAAATGTCCTCTGGTCTGATGAACTGTTTGGTCATAATGTACATCGCTATGTTTAGAGGAAAAAGGGGGAGGATTGCAAGCCGAAGAACACCATCCCAAACGTGAAGCACAGGGGTGGCAGCATCATGTTGTGGGGTTGCTTTGCTGCATGAGGGACTGGTGCACTTCACAAAATAGAAGGCATCATGAGGATATATATCCACAGAATATATATATCCACATATATTATGTGGATATATTGAAGCAACGTCTCAAGACATCAGTCAGGAATTTGAAGCTTGGTCGCAAATGGACAATGACCCCAAGCATACTTCCAAAGTTGTGGCAAAATGGCTTAAGGACAACAAAGTCAAGGTATTGGAGTGACCATAACAAAGCCCTGACCTCAATCCTATAGAAAATTTGTGGGCAGAACTGAAAAAGTGTGAGCGAGCAAGGAGGCCTACAAACCTGACTCAGTTACACCAGCTCTGTCAGGGGGAATGGGCCAAAATTCACCCAACTTATTGTGGGAAGCTTGTGGAAGGCTACCCGGAACGTTTGACCCAAGTTAAACAATTTAAAGGAAATGCTACCAAATACTAATTGAGTGTATGTAACGTGCTTCTACACCTGCATTGCTTGCTGTTTGGGGTTTTAGGCTGGGTTTCTGTACAGCACTTTGAGATATCAGCTGATGTACGAAGGGCTATATAAATACATTTGATTTGATTTGATTTGATGTAAACTTCTGACCCACTGTGAATGCTATGAAATAAATAAAAGATGAAAGAAATCGTTCTCTACTATTATTCTGACAATTCACATTCTTAAAATAAAGTGGTGATCCTAACTGACCTAAAACAGGGAATTTTTATTAGGATTAAATGTCAGGAATCGTGAAAAACTGAGTTTAAATGTATTTGGCTAAGGTGTATGTAAACTTCCGACTTCAACTGTACGATGGCACCCACACACATACATACACAGAAATACACACAGAAACACACACCTGGAGCGCTCTTGACAAGAACGATAAGAACACACTTAACCATGCACTGTGTTTGCATACACACCCTCATGCACGACCAGATACAATCATAACGCAATTCACCAATGAGATCACATGACAATACTGTATGCACTCTTTCAATCAGGCTGTTGTGGCAACCTACACGTGTTCACTCAAGTACACCTTTGTCTTTGAAGCACCTCTCATTACTATTTTATCTCTATTCAGAGTGTAGTGTAGTGTGTGTGTGTGTGTGTGTGTGTGTGTGTGTGTGTGTGTGTGTGTGTGTGTGTGTGTGTGTGTGTGTGTGTGTGTGTGTGTGTGTGTGTGTGTGTGTGTGCGTGTGTGTGTGTGTGTGTGTGTGTGTGTGTGTGTGTGTGTGTGTGTGTGTGTGTGTGTGTGTGTGTGTGTGTGTGTGTGTGTGTGTGTGTGTGTGTGTGTGTGTGTGTGTGTGCGTGCGTGCGTGCGTGCGTGTGTGTGTTTGTACTGTATGAAGTAATATAGTTAAGAGGTCAAATCTCAGACTATTGAAATGTCATTTCATTGATTTCATGTATTTACGTTCTCTCTTTGTACTGGAATATTCCTAAAATATAGCTAGAACAATTGAATAACACTGACGTAGAGTGGGTCCTGTCTGGTCCTGATCACAAGATTAGTGAAGCATGGGCATCAAGCTAAAGCTTCTTGCAGTAACCAGCCTATAACCAGCACATACGTTCATAAGACCAGGTTTAAATGCCTATCTAATCATGTTAAAGGCAATATTTTAGTTAGCAGTGGTGTTTTACAGCATCGTTAAGGAATCTGATGATCTTTTTATTGAAGGGTGGCTAGATTTTGACTGGGCTTACAGTTGCTAGCTTAGCGACCATGGCTAATGGGCAGGGCCCACACCCTGCTGCAGCCCACTGACACACACAAACACACACGAATCATATGCACACACACACACATGCACAAGCGCACACACACACACACGCACACAAGCACGAGCGCACACGCACACACACACACACACACACACACACACACGCGCAAACCTGCAGACATACACACCATTCTCAGGAAATGGTGTCATGGAGTAAGGAACAGGCTTACAGTACATCCTTATTAGAAGCCCACAGCACTTCTCTCTTTCTCTCCATTCCTCTCTCTCTTTCCCTCATTCTATCTTTCACACATTCTCTGTCTCTATCTTTTTCTCATTCCTTCCTTCCTAACTTCCTTCCTTGCTCTCGCTCTCTCTCTCTCTCTGTCTCTATCCCACCCCTCTCTCGCTCTCCGCAATTGTCAGTAACAAAGAACAAATGAGGCACTTTCAAGAACAAATCAACCCCCCCCTAAAATCCACCTCAGGGAGGTTGGGGTTTTGACTTTGTGAGAAGAGCAAGAGAACTGAAGATGGGGCATTACGAGAGGTGGCCAGGGTTGGCATCTTATGGAGTGAGTGATTGATATAGACGAACGGGCAGGGCCGGGCACATGGCAGTGCCACACTGACGGAGACAGAGCACTGCCCTACGCTCACACCACTTCCACTCAGCATGTAGTCATGGTGACCGGGAGCAACAGACAGCCAGCTAACCCCAGAGCTGCCGGGACAAAATGCTCGTCATTTGTTTTTCATTCACGTTCCACTTTTTAAACAAACTCCAGCACACTGCACTGGTAGAGTTGCTCTTGTCTATAGTGGAAAAACTTTTTGGCTTGATCTGATTAAAGGTGAAATATATATATATATTTACTTTATAACTACACTGAACACAAATACAAACGCCACATGTAACGGTTTGGTCTAATGTTTCAGGAGCTGAAATAAAAGATCCACGAAATGTTCCATATGCACAAAAAGTTTATTTCTCTCAAATGTTGTGCATCCACATGACAGGTGTGGCATATCAAGAAGCTGATTAAATAGCGTGATTGTTACACAGGTGCAGTTTTGTCACACAACACAATGCCACAGATGTCTTAAGTTTTGAGGGAGCGTACAATTGGCATGCTGACTGCAGGAATAGCCACCAGATAATTTAATGTTAATTTCTCTACCATAAGCCGCCTCCAATGTCGTTTTTGGCAACTGGCCTCACAACCGAAGACCACGTATAACCATGCCAGCTCAGGAACTCCACATCCGGCTTCTTCACCTGCGGGATTGTCTGAGACCAGCCACCCAGACAGCTGATGAAACTGAGGAGTATTTCTGTCTCTAATAAAGCCCTTTTGGCGGAAAAAAAATCATTCTGATTGGCTGGGCCTGGCTCACCAGTGCATGTGCCTATGCCCAACCCACCCATGGCGGCACCCCTGCCCAGTCATGTCATATCCATAGATTAGGGCTTGATGAATTGATTTACTTAAAAAATCTTTGAAATTGTTGCACATATTTTTGTTCAGTTTACATTTCATTATTAGAGTTGTTCTTTATTAGGGATGTGATTGTTATTTAACCTGTTGCGACGAGCCATCCGGATCCGGGATCGTGAATACAGCCTCAAGCTCATTACCATAACGCAACGTTAACTATTCATGAAAATCGCAAATGAAATGAAATCAATATGCTAGCTCTCAAGCTTAGATTTTTGTTAACAACACTGTAATCTCAGATTTTCAAAATATGCTTCTCAACCATTGCAAAACAAGCATTTGTGTAACACTATTGATAGCTAGCGTAGCATTTAGCATAGCATTTAGCGTTAGCATTCAGCAGGCAACATTTTCACAAAAAACAGAAAAACATTAAAATAAAATTTACCTTTGAAGAACAGATGTTTTCAATGAGGAGACTCTCAGTTAGATAGCAAATGTTCAGTTTTTACAAAAATATTATTTGTTTAGGACAAATCGCTCCGTTTTCTGCGACACGTTTAGCTACGAAAGAAACCTGTATCCAGGATTGTGTAAATCTATCCGCAAGCTCATTAGCATAACGCAACGTTAACTATTCATGAAAATCGCAAATGAAATGAAATAAATCTATTTGCTCTCAAGCTTAGCCTTTTGTTAACAACACTGTCATCTCAGATTTTCAAAAACATGCTTCTCAACCATTGCAAAACAAGCATTTGTGTAACACTATTGATAGCCTAGCATACATAGTATTATGCCTGACATTCAGCAAGCAACATTTTCACAAAAACCAGAAAAACATTCAAATAAAATAATTTACCTTTGAAGAACTTTGAAGAACTTCAGATGTTTTCAATGAGGAGACTCTCAGTTAGATTGCAAATGTTCAGTTTTTACAAAAAGATTATTTGTGTTGACAAATCGCTCCGTTTTCTCCATCACGTTTGGGTAAGAAAAAAAAAAGAAAATTAAGTAATTAAAACGCAAACTTTTTTCTAAATTAACTCCATAATAGCGACAGAAACATGGCAAACCGATGTTTAGAATCAATCCTCAAGGTGTTTTTCACATATCTATCGACGATAAATCCATCGTGGCAGTTGACTTTCTCTTCTGAAGAAATGGAACGCACATGGACCTAGAGATTACGCAATAATTTCGACACAGGACACCGGGCGGACCCCTGGTAAATGTAGTCTCTTATGGTCAATCTTCCAATGATATGCCTACAAATACGTCACAATGCTGCAGACATCTTGGACGAACGGCAGAGAGCATAAGCTCTTTCACGGCACATTCACAGCCATATAAGGAGACGATAGAAAAACAGAGCTTCAAAAATTCTGCTCATTTCCTGTTTGAGTTTCCTCTTGGTTTCGCCTGTAGCATGAGTTCCGTGGCACTCACAGATAATATCTTTGCAGTTTTGAAAACGTCAGAGTGTTTTCTTTCCAAAGCTGCCAATTATATGCATAGCCGCCTCCAATGTCGTTTTTGGCAACTGGCCTCACAACCGAAGACCACGTATAACCATGCCAGCTCAGGAACTCCACATCCGGCTTCTTCACCTGCGGGATTGTCTGAGACCAGCCACCCAGACAGCTGATGAAACTGAGGAGTATTTCTGTCTCTAATAAAGCCCTTTTGGCGGAAAAAAAATCATTCTGATTGGCTGGGCCTGGCTCACCAGTGCATGTGCCTATGCCCAACCCACCCATGGCGGCACCCCTGCCCAGTCATGTCATATCCATAGATTAGGGCTTGATGAATTGATTTACTTAAAAAATCTTTGAAATTGTTGCACATATTTTTGTTCAGTTTACATTTCATTATTAGAGTTGTTCTTTATTAGGGATGTGATTGTTATTTAACCTGTTGCGACGAGCCATCCCGGATCCGGGATCGTGAATACAGCCTCAAGCTCATTACCATAACGCAACGTTAACTATTCATGAAAATCGCAAATGAAATGAAATCAATATGCTAGCTCTCAAGCTTAGATTTTTGTTAACAACACTGTAATCTCAGATTTTCAAAATATGCTTCTCAACCATTGCAAAACAAGCATTTGTGTAACACTATTGATAGCTAGCGTAGCATTTAGCATAGCATTTAGCGTTAGCATTCAGCAGGCAACATTTTCACAAAAACAGAAAAACATTAAAATAAAATTTACCTTTGAAGAACAGATGTTTTCAATGAGGAGACTCTCAGTTAGATAGCAAATGTTCAGTTTTTACAAAAAGATTATTAGTTTAGGACAAATCGCTCCGTTTTCTGCGTCACGTTTAGCTACGAAAGAAACCTGTATCCAGGATTGTGTAAATCTATCCGCAAGCTCATTAGCATAACGCAACGTTAACTATTCATGAAAATCGCAAATGAAATTAAATAAATCTATTTGCTCTTAAGCTTAGCCTTTTGTTAACAACACTGTCATCTCAGATTTTCAAAAATATGCTTCTCAACCATTGCAAAACAAGCATTTGTGTAACACTATTGATAGCCTAGCATAATAATAGTATTATGCCTGACATTCAGCAAGCAACATTTTCACAAAAAACAGAAAAACATTAAAATAAAATAATTTACCTTTGAAGAACTTTGAAGAACTTCAGATGTTTTCAATGAGGAGACTCTCAGTTAGATTGCAAATGTTCAGTTTTTACAAAAATATTATTTGTGTTGACAAATCGCTCGGTTTTCTCCATCACGTTTGGGTAAGAAAAAAAAAGAAAATTAAGTAATTAAAACGCAAACTTTTTTCTAAATTAACTCCATAATAGCGACAGAAACATGGCAAACCGATGTTTAGAATCAATCCTCAAGGTGTTTTTCACATATCTATCGACGATAAATCCATCGTGGCAGTTGACTTTCTCTTCTGAAGAAATGGAACGCACATGGACCTAGAGATTACGCAATAATTTCGACACAGGACACCGGGCGGACCCCTGGTAAATGTAGTCTCTTATGGTCAATCTTCCAATGATATGCCTACAAATACGTCACAATGCTGCAGACATCTTGGACGAACGGCAGAGAGCATAAGCTCTTTCACGGCACATTCACAGCCATATAAGGAGACGATAGAAAAACAGAGCTTCAAAAATTCTGCTCATTTCCTGTTTGAGTTTCCTCTTGGTTTCGCCTGTAGCATGAGTTCCGTGGCACTCACAGATAATATCTTTGCAGTTTTGAAAACGTCAGAGTGTTTTCTTTCCAAAGCTGCCAATTATATGCATAGTCGAGCATCTTTTCGTGACAAAATGTTGCGCTTAAAACGGGCACGTTTTTTTAATCCAATGACATTGCGCCCCCATAGGTTGAAGAGGTTAATGTGTCAGTATACTGTATGTGTCCTTCAGAGCAGAGCTCCATAAGTATCAAACAGCCCTTACTATGCATGCTGAGGAGAGGGGGCTCAGCACCCAGAGCCTAACCCTATCCCCAGCCTCCCATAGCAGGGTGTCAGGTCTCATCTCCATAGGGATCAACAGACTACAGTAATAATGGGGATCTATAGACAACATCAAAGACAGCCAGTGATCTACCCAGGAGAGGGCCACATCCACTGACATTTTAGGGTGTGATCAGAAAAGTGGATATATACATACACAGACTCATACTCACTCCCCCATCAGACCCCACCCCAGTCTATAGTCCTCAGCACTCTAGGCCCTCTAGCCCCCACCATCCGATCAGACCCCCAGCTCAGGACCTACCTTCTGGGTTCTTGGTGTACTATGACATGGGCCACTGGCCCCATGCATGTTAATGCCCAGTGGAGGGAGCTAGGGGACAGGAGGGGACTATGACAAAGCAAAAGTGCAGACACACACACACACACACAAACTGTCCCGGTATCATGTCTAGGATCTCCCAGGTGGGTGTGTGAGAGAGCCCCTCCATGTTCTCTAGTCCAGATATCACTCCACCCCTGGGCTCTGCACAGATCTACAGACAGATAGAGAGAGAGAAGGAGGGAAGGATCCATCTCTCTCTTCTCATCCTAATGTTTATACTGCTATCCTCCTCAACCTTCACTCCTTTCTGTCATACCTCTCCTCGTTTTTTATCCCTCTCTTCCTCTTTTCATCCTTTTCTCCTCGTTATCTACCTCCCTCTTCCCTCCCTCATCCCCCTCCCTATTTTCACCTTTCCTCTTTGATCCCATCTCTCTCTCTCTGTCTCTCTGTCTCTCTGTCTCTCTCTCTCTCTCTCTCTCTCTCTCTCTCTCTCTCTCTCTCTCTCTCTCTCTCTCTCTCTCTCTCTCTCTCTCTCTCTCTCTCTCTCTCTCTCTCTCTCTCTCTCTCTCTCTCTCTCTCTCTCTCTGTCTCTGTCTCTGTCTCTCTCTGTCTCTGTCTCTCTCTCTCTTTCTCACTCTCTCTCAATCTCCCTTAGTCTCTCTCTCTCTCCCCCTCAGTCTCTCTCTCTCTCTTTCACTCTCTCAATCCCCCTCAGGCTCTCTCTCTCTCAATCCCTCTCTCTCTCTCTCTCAATCCCTCTCTCTCTCTCTCTCTCATCCCCCTCCCTATTTTCATCTTTCCTCTTTGATCCCATCTCTCTCTCTTTCTCTCTCTCTCTCTCTCTCTCTCTCTCTCTCTCTCTCTCTCTCTCTCTCTCTCTCTCTCTCTCTCTCTCTCTCTCTCTCTCTCTCTCTCTCTCTCTCTCTCTCTCTCTCTCTCTCTCTCTCTCTCTCTCTTTCTCATTGGGTGCAGGGGGAGTTTGGCGCTCCATTGGAATAAGAATGCATGCATTATTTGATAATCAGAGTGTATTGTAATCCTTGACCCTGGCCCTGCATCTCAAACAGGGATTGGGGATTAGGCTGGGGACGGGGCTGCTAGCTAGTTTGTCTGTGGGCTCTCTGCTCTCTGACAGGCTGCCTGCATCCTCAGGGCACCACTACTCCCACTGTAATGCTCATGGGGACATGCTTTGGTGTGTGTGTGTGCATGCTTGTGTGCGTGTGAGTGCGTGCACATGGGGCGGGAGTATGGGGGAGAGGGGTTGTGATTATGGAAAGCAGGCGCTGGATGGTCATGGATTTGATGTACATGGGGTACATTGCTGTGCCCTAGGATACACACATACGTGTGAATATGAGAGAAGGCAACAGTAGAAGCATTTGTGTCGGTGTGTGTCTGTATGTCTGTGTGTGTGTGTATGTGTATGTCTGTGTCTGTGTGTCTGTATGTCTGTCTGTGTGTGTGTGTATGTCTATGTCTGTGTCTGTCTGTCTGTCTGTCTGTCTGTGTGTTTGTGTCTGTCTTTGTGTGCCTCTGTGTGTCTGCATGCACACGAGAGTGTGTATATGAAGTCTGATGATTGTGCAGAGGCCTTGAGCTGAACCTTGTGATGCAGCGAGTGGAGAGGGAGAGAGAGAGAGAGAGAGAGAGAGAGAGAGAGAGAGAGAGAGAGAGAGAGAGAGAGAGAGAGAGAGAGAGAGAGAGAGAGAAAGAGAGAGACAGAGCGAGAGAGAGAAAGAGAGAGAGAGACAGGGAGAGCGAGGAAGAGAGAGAGAGACAGAGCGAGAGAGAGAGACAGCGAGAGAAAGAGAGAAAGACAGAGCGAGAGAGAGAAAGAGAGAGAGACAGACAGACAGAGAGAGAGAGAAAGAGAGAGAGCGAGAGAGAGAGACCTAAAGCCCCATCCCTGCTAAATGTAACTTTCTATCATGGAAAAGTAGATGCCTAGAGTTGTAAGAAATAGATGAAAAGAAGACAATGTCATGCCTGACAGAAGGAAATAGATAGTTGTTTCATGGCTTACTCTTCTCAGTTGGGTTGTATTTGACTACCCAGCTAGGGCACTGAAATACACATGACCAGACCTCAGCTATCAGGCATCCTTTTCACAACAACATGTAGATTCAGCCATCTGGACATGAGGCCAGCTCTGGTTTTAATACACACTATTGACATGTATGATAACAGCTCCAGGACGTTGTTTTGTATCCGTCTCCAGAACATTCTAGCCTTCCCAACAACGGTGACAGCTTTTCATTGAAGTGTGCAGAGAGAGGGATCACACCGAACATCAGCACACCACACCGCTCTGTCAGACCCAAACAACCAAAACAACAAGCCAATTGGGGAAGAGAAAAATGGTGGTTACATACATATTGACAGGCAACAGAAATTTTCCCCTGAGCATGCTGCCCCAACGACTGGCTATTCATAAATTACTTCATAGCTTAATAAGAACATAATTCTCTAGATGCAACTATTCCTTTTTCCCTCCTTTTACCATCCTTTCTTTCAGCCACACTAATTCTCAAAGATATCAATGTGGCAAACAGAGGAATCTGGGCTAAATATGCTTGTTTTTGTTTGGAACTTAAGGTGAGGTTGAGTTGACAGTTGGCATCCGTAATGACAGCTATAAAAACGGATAGAGAAAGGTAGAGGTAGAGAGAGAGGAAAGAGAGTAGTAGGTAGATGGAGAAAGACAGAGCGAGCCCCCAGAGCCATGCAGGCATTAATTAAAAATTCTGAGCAGGCAATGCACAGGTTAGTCATTCACTGCAATTAGCAGCAGAGTTTTAAAGGTTCCTTTAATATGAGAGAGCTGTGAGAGTGGTAATTTCTCTCTCTGTTTCACACACACACACACACACACACACACACACACACACACACACACACACACACACACACACACACACACACACACACACACACACACACACACACACACACACACACGCTGACCTACTAACCTACTCACCACAGGAGGTTGGTGGCACCTTATTTGGGGAGGATGGGCTTGTGGTAATGGCTGGGCCGCAATAGGTGGAATGGTATCAAATAGACAACAATAACCAAAACATTGCTGCGGGGACTTGCTTCCATTCAGCCACAAGAGCATTAGTGAGGTTGGGTACTGATATTGGGTGATTAGGCCTGGCTCGCAGTCGGCGTACTACTTCATCCCAAAGGTGTTAGATGGGTTGAGGTCACGGCTCTGTGCAGGCCAGTCAAGTTCTTCCACACCGATCTGACAAACAAGTTCTGGATGGACCTCGCTTTGTGCACAGGAGCATTGTCATGGTGAAACAAGAAAGGGCCTTCCCCAAACTGTTGCCACAAAGTTGAAAACCACTCCAGCTGACGCTTGGCATTGTGCATGGTGATCTTAGGCTTGTGTGCGGCTGCTCAGCCATGGAAACCCATTTCATGAAGCTCCCGATGAACAGTTCTTGTGCTGACATTGCTTCCAGAGGAAGTTTGGAACTCAGTAGTGAGTGTTGCAACCAAGGACAGACCATTTTTTACACGCATCAGCATTCTGTGGGCTTGTGTGGCCTAGTACCTTGTGGCTAAGCCTGTGTTGCACCTAGATGTTTCCACTACACAATAACAGCACTTACAGTTGATCGGGGAAGTTCTAGCAGGGCAGAAATTTAACGAACTGACTTGTTGGAAAGGTGGCATCAGCTCTTCAGTAAGTCCATTCTACTGCCAATGTTTCTCTATGGAGATTGCATGGCTGTCTGTTTGATTTTATACAGTTGTCACCAATGGGTGTGGCTGAAATAGGCAAATCTACTCATTTGAAGGGGTGTCCACATACTTTTCTATATATAGTGTACATCAAACACATGGTTTGATGCCATTCCATTCGTTCCGTTCCAGTTATTATTACGAGCCGTCGTCCCAAGAGCAGCCTCCACTGCTACTCACCTATCTCTCCAGTGAATGGTACCGGTGCTGAAACACACATGTCTAACATTGCCATCTAGTGGTACTTTTCAACGACTTAACAGGCAATCCTATAGATAAACACTGTAGAAACCTGTGGCCCAGGCACACGCTTTTAGACATACATTGACTATTGAGCTTTCTAGGAAATTGTTATGATTTTATAACATAAATTGTGAAAACTGTGCATGGGTTTGTATGTTCTGTACTGTATGTTGTCTGTGTCTGTGATTTATGCAAGACTGTAGATCTATGGGAACACTGTAACCTCGACTCCAAGTCATTGCTGCGAAAGAGAGACACACATGGCGGGATGATTCAGAAAAATCTATCTGAGCATCTGAGTGGCCATGGTAGGAAGCACGAAAGGGAATGCAGATTGGGAAAGGATGCTCATCAGACGACAGCCCAGCCATGACGGACACACAGCTAGGTTCTATTCACATGTATAAAGCTCCTAAAACATCCTGTTCCCCTTTCATCACTACTCAAACATACCATTATCTCCCTTAAAGTTAAACTCTGGAGTGGGCTTTTATGACTGTATTTTTCCCTAGGCTAGCCAGTCCCAATCCACTACCAATAGCAATCCAACACAAGCATTCAAAACGATGGAACAATTTAAGAAATCTGTCTCAGGAAATGGTCTTTGTGACTTTTATATTTTTCTCACTCCCTGACATACAGTGTGATTTCACTATACAATCTTTCCCATTATTACCATACTGTTTTCCTATACTGTAATACTGCTGTTGTGCCATATTATGTACAGTCCTATTTTTATATAGGAATTCTATATACTCCAATTAAAGTGCATAAAGCTGTATTGCAAGCTCTCCACTGTCTATTTGTCATTGTCCTTTGAGTCTGCAGTAATAATGGTAGAGTGTTTGTCTACCCCTGCCTGAGTCAGAGACAGCCGAGCTCCCTGCATGCCTGCGTCAGAGCTAGTCTAGCTCCCTGCATGCCTGCGTCAGATCTAGTCTAGCTCCCTGCATGCCTGCGTCAGAGCTAGTCTAGCTCCCTGCCTGGCTGCGTCAGAGCCAGCCTAGCTCCCTACCTGGCTGCGTCAGAGCCAGCCGAGCTCCCTGCATGCCTGCGTCAGAGCCAGCCGAGCTCCCTGAATGCCTGCGTCAGAGCCAGCCTAGCTACCTGCCTATCTGAGTCAGAGCCAGCCTAGATATCTGCCTATCTGCGTCAGAGACAGCCTAGCTCCCTGCCTATCTGAGTCAGAGCCAGCCTAGCTCCCTGCCTATCTGAGTCAGAGACAGCCTAGATCCCTGCCTATCTGCGTCAGAGTCAGCCTAGCTCCCGGCCTATCTGTGTCAGAGCCAGCCTAGCTCCCTGCCTATCTGAGTCAGAGCCAGCCAAGCTCCCTGCCTATCTGAGTCAGAGCCATTCTAGATCCCTGCCTATCTCCCTGCCTATCTGCGTCAGAGCAAGCCTAGCTCCCTGCCTATCTGAGTCAGATCCAACCTAAGTCCCTGCCTATCTGAGTCAGAGCCAGCCTAACTGACTGCCTATCTGAGTCAGATCCAGCCTAACTCCCTGCCTATCTGAGTCAGAGCCAGCCTAACTCCCTGCCTATCCGAGTCAGAGCCAGCCTAACTCCCTGCCTATCTGAGTCAGAGCCAGCCTAGCTCCCTGCCTATCTGAGTCAGAGCCAGCCTTGCTCCCTGCCTATCTGAGTCAGATCCAGCCTAGCTCCCTGCCTATCTGAGTCAGAGCCAGCCTAACTGCCTGCCTATCTGAGTCAGATCCAGCCTAACTCCCTGCCTATCTGAGTCAGAGCCAGCCTAACTCCCTGCCTATCTGAGTCAGAGCCAGCCTAACTCCCTGCCTATCTGAGTCACAGCCAACCTAGCTCCCTGCCTATCTGAGTCAGAGCCAGCCTTGCTCCCGGCCTATCTGAGTCAGAGCCAGCCTAAGCTCCCTGCCTATCTGAGTCAGAGCCAGCCAAACTGCCTGCCTATCTGAGTCAGATCCAGCCTAACTCCCTGCCTATCTGTCAGTCAGAGCCAGCCTAACTCCCTGCCTATCTGAGTCAGAGCCAGCCTAGCTCCCTGCCTATCTGAGTCAGAGACAGCCTAGATCCCTGCCTATGTGCGTCAGAGTCAGCCTAGCTCCCGGCCTATCTGTGTCAGAGCCAGCCTAGCTCCCTGCCTATCTGAGTCAGAGCCAGCCAAGCTCCCTGCCTATCTGAGTCAGAGCCATTCTAGATCCCTGCCTATCTCCCTGCCTATCTGCGTCAGAGCCAGCCTAGCTCCCTGCCTATCTGAGTCAGATCCAGCCTAAGTCCCTGCCTATCTGAGTCAGAGCCAGCCTAACTGCCTGCCTATCTGAGTCAGATCCAGCCTAACTCCCTGCCTATCTGAGTCAGAGCCAGCCTAACTCCCTGCCTATCTGAGTCAGAGCCAGCCTAACTCCCTGCCTATCTGAGTCAGAGCCAGCCTAGCTCCCTGCCTATCTGAGTCAGAGCCAGCCTTGCTCCCTGCCTATCTGAGTCAGATCCAGCCTAGCTCCCTGCCTATCTGAGTCAGAGCCAGCCTAACTGCCTGCCTATCTGAGTCAGATCCAGCCTAACTCCCTGCCTATCTGAGTCAGAGCCAGCCTAACTCCCTGCCTATCTGAGTCAGAGCCAGCCAGCCTAGCTCCCTGCCTATCTGAGTCAGAGCCAGCCTTGCTCCCTGCCTATCTGAGTCAGATCCAGCCTAAGTCCCTGCCTATCTGAGTCAGAGCCAGCCTAACTGCCTGCCTATCTGAGTCAGATCCAGCCTAACTCCTGCCTATCTGAGTCAGAGCCAGCCTAACTCCCTGCCTATCTGAGTCAGAGCCAGCCTAACTCCCTGCCTATCTGAGTCAGAGCCAGCCTTGCTCCCTGCCTATCTGAGTCAGATCCAGCCTAGCTCCCTGCCTATCTGAGTCAGAGCGAGCCTAGCTCCCTGCCTATCTGAGTCAGATCCAGCCTAACTCCCTGCCTATCTGAGTCAGAGCCATTCTAGATCCCTGCCTATCTCCCTGCCTATCTGCGTCAGAGCCAGCCTAGCTCCTGCCTATCTGAGTCAGAGCCAGCCAAGCTCCCTGCCTATCTGAGTCAGAGCCTGTCTTCTATCTGAGTCAGAGCCAGCCTATCTCCCTGCCTATCTGAGTCAGAGCCAGCCTAACTCCCTGCCTATCTGAGTCAGAGCCAGCCTAACTCCCTGCCTATCTGAGTCAGAGCCAGCCTAACTCCCTGCCTATCTGAGTCAGAGCCAGCCTAACTCCCTGCCTATCTGAGTCAGAGCCAGCCTAGCTCCCTGCCTATCTGAGTCAGAGCCAGCCTGCTCCCTGCCTATCTGAGTCAGAGCCAGCCTAGCTCCCTGCCTATCTGAGTCAGAGCCAGCCTAACTGCCTGCCTATCTGAGTCAGAGCCAGCCTAACTCCCTGCCTATCTGAGTCAGAGCCAGCCTAACTCCCTGCCTATCTGAGTCAGAGCCAGCCTAACTCCCGCTGCCTATCTGAGTCAGAGCCAGCCTAGCTCCCTGCCTATCTGAGTCAGAGCCAGCCTTGCTCCCTGCCTATCTGAGTCAGATCCAGCCTAACTCCCTGCCTATCTGAGTCAGAGCCAGCCAAACTGCCTGCCTATCTGAGTCAGATCCAGCCTAACTCCCTGCCTATCTGAGTCAGAGCCAGCCTAACTCCCTGCCTATCTGAGTCAGAGCCAGCCTAGCTCCCTGCCTATCTGAGTCAGAGCCAGCCTAGATCCCTGCCTATCTGCGTCAGAGCCAGCCTAGCTCCCGGCCTATCTGTGTCAGAGCCAGCCTAGCTCCCTGCCTATCTGAGTCAGAGCCAGCCAAGCTCCCTGCCTATCTGAGTCAGAGCCATTCTAGATCCCTGCCTATCTCCCTGCCTATCTGCGTCAGAGCAAGCCTAGCTCCCTGCCTATCTGAGTCAGATCCAGCCTAAGTCCCTGCCTATCTGAGTCAGAGCCAGCCTAACTGCCTGCCTATCTGAGTCAGATCCAGCCTAACTCCCTGCCTATCTGAGTCAGAGCCAGCCTAACTCCCTGCCTATCTGAGTCAGAGCCAGCCTAACTCCCTGCCTATCTGAGTCAGAGCCAGCCTAGCTCCCTGCCTATCTGAGTCAGAGCCAGCCTTGCTCCCTGCCTATCTGAGTCAGATCCAGCCTAGCTCCCTGCCTATCTGAGTCAGAGCCAGCCTAACTCCCTGCCTATCTGAGTCAGATCCAGCCTAACTCCCTGCCTATCTGAGTCAGAGCCAGCCTAACTCCCTGCCTATCTGAGTCAGAGCCAGCCTAGCTCCCTGCCTATCTGAGTCAGAGCCAGCCTTGCTCCCTGCCTATCTGAGTCAGATCCAGCCTAACTCCCTTCCTATCTGAGTCAGAGCCAGCCTAACTGCCTGCCTATCTGAGTCAGATCCAGCCTAACTCCCTGCCTATCTGAGTCAGAGCCAGCCTAACTCCCTGCCTATCTGAGTCAGAGCCAGCCTAACTCCCTGCCTATCTGAGTCAGAGCCAGCCTTGCTCCCTGCCTATCTGAGTCAGATCCAGCCTAGCTCCCTGCCTATCTGAGTCAGAGCCAGCCTAGCTCCCTGCCTATCTGAGTCAGATCCAGCCTAACTCCCTGCCTATCTGAGTCAGAGCCATTCTAGATCCCTGCCTATCTCCCTGCCTATCTGCGTCAGAGCCAGCCTAGCTCCCTGCCTATCTGAGTCAGAGCCAGCCAAGCTCCCTGCCTATCTGAGTCAGAGCCATTCTAGATCCCAGCCTATCTCCCTGCCTATCTGAGTCAGAGCCAGCCTAGCTCCCTGCCTATCTGAGTCAGATCCAGCCTAACTCCCTGCCTATCTGAGTCAGAGCCAGCCTAACTGCCTGCCTATCTGAGTCAGATCCAGCCTAACTCCCTGCCTATCTGAGTCAGAGCCAGCCTAACTCCCTGCCTATCTGAGTCAGAGCCAGCCTAACTCCCTGCCTATCTGAGTCAGAGCCAGCCTAGCTCCCTGCCTATCTGAGTCAGAGCCAGCCTTGCTCCCTGCCTATCTGAGTCAGATCCAGCCTAGCTCCCTGCCTATCTGAGTCAGAGCCAGCCTAGCTCCCTGCCTATCTGAGTCAGAGCCAGCCTAACTCCCTGCCTATCTGAGTCAGAGCCAGCCTAGCTCCCTGCCTATCTGAGTCAGAGCCAGCCTTGCTCCCTGCCTATCTGAGTCAGATCCAGCCTAGCTCCCTGCCTATCTGAGTCAGAGCCAGCCTAACTGCCTGCCTATCTGAGTCAGATCCAGCCTAACTCCCTGCCTATCTGAGTCAGAGCCAGCCTAACTCCCTGCCTATCTGAGTCAGAGCCAGCCTAACTCCCTGCCTATCTGAGTCAGAGCCAGCCTAGCTCCCTGCCTATCTGAGTCAGAGCCAGCCTTGCTCCCTGCCTATCTGAGTCAGATCCAGCCTAGCTCCCTGCCTATCTGAGTCAGAGCCAGCCAAACTGCCTGCCTATCTGAGTCAGAGCCAGCCTAACTCCCTGCCTATCTGAGTCAGAGCCAGCCTAACTCCCTGCCTATCTGAGTCAGAGCCAGCCTAGCTCCCTGCCTATCTGAGTCAGAGCCAGCCTAGCTCCCTGCCTATCTGAGTCAGAGCCAGCCTAGCTCCCTGCCTATCTGTGTCAGAGCCAGCCTAGCTCCCTGCCTATCTGAGTCAGAGCCAGCCAAGCTCCCTGCCTATCTGAGTCAGAGCCATTCTAGATCCCTGCCTATCTCCCTGCCTATCTGAGTCAGAGCAAGCCTAGCTCCCTGCCTATCTGAGTCAGATCCAGCCTAAGCTCCCTGCCTATCTGAGTCAGAGCCAGCCTAACTGCCTGCCTATCTGAGTCAGATCCAGCCTAACTCCCTGCCTATCTGAGTCAGAGCCAGCCTAACTCCCTGCCTATCTGAGTCAGAGCCAGCCTAACTCCCTGCCTATCTGAGTCAGAGCCAGCCTAGCTCCCTGCCTATCTGAGTCAGAGCCAGCCTTGCTCCCTGCCTATCTGAGTCAGATCCAGCCTAGCTCCCTGCCTATCTGAGTCAGAGCCAGCCTAACTGCCTGCCTATCTGAGTCAGATCCAGCCTAACTCCCTGCCTATCTGAGTCAGAGCCAGCCTAACTCCCTGCCTATCTGAGTCAGAGCCAGCCTAGCTCCCTGCCTATCTGAGTCAGAGCCAGCCTTGCTCCCTGCCTATCTGAGTCAGATCCAGCCTAAGTCCCTGCCTATCTGAGTCAGAGCCAGCCTAACTGCCTGCCTATCTGAGTCAGATCCAGCCTAACTCCCTGCCTATCTGAGTCAGAGCCAGCCTAACTCCCTGCCTATCTGAGTCAGAGCCAGCCTAACTCCCTGCCTATCTGAGTCAGAGCCAGCCTTGCTCCCTGCCTATCTGAGTCAGATCCAGCCTAGCTCCCTGCCTATCTGAGTCAGAGAACCTAGCTCCCTGCCTATCTGAGTCAGATCCAGCCTAACTCCCTGCCTATCTGAGTCAGAGCCATTCTAGATCCTGCCTATCTCCCTGCCTATCTGCGTCAGAGCCAGCCTAGCTCCCTGCCTATCTGAGTCAGAGCCAGCCAAGCTCCCTGCCTATCTGAGTCAGAGCCATTGCCTAGATCCCTGCCTATCTCCCTGCCTATCTGCGTCAGAGCAAGCCTAGCTCCCTGCCTATCTGAGTCAGATCCAGCCTAAGTCCCTGCCTATCTGAGTCAGAGCCAGCCTAACTGCCTGCCTATCTGAGTCAGATCCAGCCTAACTCCCTGCCTATCTGAGTCAGAGCCAGCCTAACTCCCTGCCTATCTGAGTCAGAGCCAGCCTAACTCCCTGCCTATCTGAGTCAGAGCCAGCCTAGCTCCCTGCCTATCTGAGTCAGAGCCAGCCTTGCTCCCTGCCTATCTGAGTCAGATCCAGCCTAGCTCCCTGCCTATCTGAGTCAGAGCCAGCCTAACTGCCTGCCTATCTGAGTCAGATCCAGCCTAACTCCCTGCCTATCTGAGTCAGAGCCAGCCTAACTCCCTGCCTATCTGAGTCACAGCCAGCCTAGCTCCCTGCCTATCTGAGTCAGAGCCAGCCTTGCTCCCTGCCTATCTGAGTCAGATCCAGCCTAAGTCCCTGCCTATCTGAGTCAGAGCCAGCCTAACTGCCTGCCTATCTGAGTCAGATCCAGCCTAACTCCCTGCCTATCTGAGTCAGAGCCAGCCTAACTCCCTGCCTATCTGAGTCAGAGCCAGCCTAACTCCCTGCCTATCTGAGTCAGAGCCAGCCTTGCTCCCTGCCTATCTGAGTCAGATCCAGCCTAGCTCCCTGCCTATCTGAGTCAGAGCGAGCCTAGCTCCCTGCCTATCTGAGTCAGATCCAGCCTAACTCCCTGCCTATCTGAGTCAGAGCCATTCTAGATCCCTGCCTATCTCCCTGCCTATCTGCGTCAGAGCAAGCCTAGCTCCCTGCCTATCTGAGTCAGATCCAGCCTAAGTCCCTGCCTATCTGAGTCAGAGCCAGCCTAACTGCCTGCCTATCTGAGTCAGATCCAGCCTAACTCCCTGCCTATCTGAGTCAGAGCCAGCCTAACTCCCTGCCTATCTGAGTCAGAGCCAGCCTAACTCCCTGCCTATCTGAGTCAGAGCCAGCCTAGCTCCCTGCCTATCTGAGTCAGAGCCAGCCTAGCTCCCTGCCTATCTGAGTCAGAGCCAGCCTTGCACCCTGCCTATCTGAGTCAGAGCCAGCCTAGCTCCCTGCCTATCTGAGTCAGAGCCAGCCTAACTCCCTGCCTATCTGCGTCAGAGCAAGCCTAGCTCCCTGCCTATCTGAGTCAGATCCAGCCTAAGTCCCTGCCTATCTGAGTCAGAGCCAGCCTAACTCCCTGCCTATCTGAGTCAGAGCCAGCCTAGCTCCCTGCCTATCTGAGTCAGAGCCAGCCTAACTCCCTGCCTATCTGAGTCAGAGCCAGCCTAGCTCCCTGCCTATCTGAGTCAGAGCCAGCCTAGCTCCCTGCCTATCTGAGTCAGAGCCATTCTAGATCCCTGCCTGTCTCCCTGCCTATCTGCGTCAGAGCCAGCCTAGCTCCCTGCCTATCTGAGTCAGAGCCAGCCTAACTCCCTGCCTATCTGAGTCAGATCCAGCCTAACTCCCTGCCTATCTGAGTCAGAGCCAGCCTTACTCCCTGCCTATCTGAGTCAGAGCCAGCCTAACTCCCTGCCTATCTGAGTCAGAGCCAGCCTAGCTCCCTGCCTATCTGAGTCAGAGCCAGCCTAGCTCCCTGCCTATCTGAGTCAGAGCCAGCCTAGCTCCCTGCCTATCTGAGTCAGAGCCAGCCTTGCACCCTGCCTATCTGAGTCAGATCCAGCCTAGCTCCCTGCCTATCTGAGTCAGAGCCAGCCTAACTCCCTGCCTATCTGCGTCAGAGCAAGCCTAGCTCCCTGCCTATCTGAGTCAGATCCAGCCTAAGTCCCTGCCTATCTGAGTCAGAGCCAGCCTAACTGCCTGCCTATCTGAGTCAGATCCAGCCTAACTCCCTGCCTATCTGAGTCAGAGCCAGCCTAACTCCCTGCCTATCTGAGTCAGAGCCAGCCTAACTCCCTGCCTATCTGAGTCAGAGCCAGCCTAGCTCCCTGCCTATCTGAGTCAGAGCCAGCCTAGCTCCCTGCCTATCTGAGTCAGAGCCAGTCTAGATCCCTGCCTATCTCCCTGCCTATCTGCGTCAGAGCAAGCCTAGCTCCCTGCCTATCTGAGTCAGATCCAGCCTAAGTCCCTGCCTATCTGAGTCAGAGCCAGCCTAACTGCCTGCCTATCTGAGTCAGATCCAGCCTAACTCCCTGCCTATCTGAGTCAGAGCCAGCCTTACTCCCTGCCTATCTGAGTCAGAGCCAGCCTAACTCCCTGCCTATCTGAGTCAGAGCCAGCCTAGCTCCCTGCCTATCTGAGTCAGAGCCAGCCTTGCTCCCTGCCTATCTGAGTCAGATCCAGCCTAGCTCCCTGCCTATCTGAGTCAGAGCCAGCCTAACTCCCTAGATCCCTGCCTATCTCCCTGCCTATCTGCGTCAGAGCAAGCCTAGCTCCCTGCCTATCTGAGTCAGATCCAGCCTAAGTCCCTGCCTATCTGAGTCAGAGCCAGCCTAACTGCCTGCCTATCTGAGTCAGATCCAGCCTAACTCCCTGCCTATCTGAGTCAGAGCCAGCCTAACTCCCTGCCTATCTGAGTCAGAGCCAGCCTAACTCCCTGCCTATCTGAGTCAGAGCCAGCCTAGCTCCCTGCCTATCTGAGTCAGAGCCAGCCCTAGCTGCCCCTGCCTATCTGAGTCAGAGCCAGCCTTGCACCCTGCCTATCTGAGTCAGATCCAGCCTAGCTCCCTGCCTATCTGAGTCAGAGCCAGCCAAACTCCCTGCCTATCTGAGTCAGAGCCAGCCTAACTCCCTGCCTATCTGAGTCAGAGCCAGGCTAACTCCCTGCCTATCTGAGTCAGAGCCAGCCTAACTCCCTGCCTATCTGAGTCAGAGCCAGCCTAACTCCCTGCCTATCTGAGTCAGAGCCAGCCTAGCTCCCTGCCTATCTGCGTCAGAGCAAGCCTAGCTCCCTGCCTATCTGAGTCAGATCCAGCCTAAGTCCCTGCCTATCTGAGTCAGAGCCAGCCTAACTGCCTGCCTATCTGAGTCAGATCCAGCCTAACTCCCTGCCTATCTGAGTCAGAGCCAGCCTTACTCCCTGCCTATCTGAGTCAGAGCCAGCCTAACTCCCTGCCTATCTGAGTCAGAGCCAGCCTAGCTCCCTGCCTATCTGAGTCAGAGCCAGCCTTGCTCCCTGCCTATCTGAGTCAGATCCAGCCTAGCTTCCTGCCTATCTGAGTCAGAGCCAGCCTAACTGCCTGCCTATCTGAGTCAGAGCCAGCCTTACTCC
This sequence comes from Oncorhynchus keta, assembly GCF_023373465.1. Lineage (NCBI taxonomy): Eukaryota > Metazoa > Chordata > Actinopteri > Salmoniformes > Salmonidae > Oncorhynchus > Oncorhynchus keta. The sequence continues at coordinate 22,888,218 of NC_068421.1, forward strand.
CTGCCTATCTGAGTCAGAGCCAGCCTAACTCCCTGCCTATCTGAGTCAGAGCCAGCCTAGCTCCCTGCCTATCTGAGTCAGAGCCAGCCTTGCTCCCTGCCTATCTGAGTCAGATCCAGCCTAGCTCCCTGCCTATCTGAGTCAGAGCCAGCCTAACTGCCTGCCTATCTGAGTCAGATCCAGCCTAACTCCCTGCCTATCTGAGTCAGAGCCAGCCTAACTCCCTGCCTATCTGAGTCAGAGCCAGCCTAACTCCCTGCCTATCTGAGTCAGAGCCAGCCTTGCTCCCTGCCTATCTGAGTCAGATCCAGCCTAGCTCCCTGCCTATCTGAGTCAGAGCCAACCTAGCTCCCTGCCTATCTGAGTCAGATCCAGCCTAACTCCCTGCCTATCTGAGTCAGAGCCATTCTAGATCCCTGCCTATCTCCCTGCCTATCTGCGTCAGAGCAAGCCTAGCTCCCTGCCTATCTGAGTCAGATCCAGCCTAAGTCCCTGCCTATCTGAGTCAGAGCCAGCCTAACTGCCTGCCTATCTGAGTCAGATCCAGCCTAACTCCCTGCCTATCTGAGTCAGAGCCAGCCTAACTCCCTGCCTATCTGAGTCAGAGCCAGCCTAACTCCCTGCCTATCTGAGTCAGAGCCAGCCTAGCTCCCTGCCTATCTGCGTCAGAGCAAGCCTAGCTCCCTGCCTATCTGAGTCAGAGCCAGCCTAAGTCCCTGCCTATCTGAGTCAGAGCCAGCCTAACTGCCTGCCTATCTGAGTCAGATCCAGCCTAACTCCCTGCCTATCTGAGTCAGAGCCAGCCTAACTCCCTGCCTATCTGAGTCAGAGCCAGCCTAACTCCCTGCCTATCTGAGTCAGAGCCAGCCTAGCTCCCTGCCTATCTGAGTCAGAGCCAGCCTTGCTCCCTGCCTATCTGAGTCAGATCCAGCCTAGCTCCCTGCCTATCTGAGTCAGAGCCAGCCTAACTGCCTGCCTATCTGAGTCAGAGCCAGCCTTACTCCCTGCCTATCTGAGTCAGAGCCAGCCTAACTCCCTGCCTATCTGAGTCAGAGCCAGCCTAGCTCCCTGCCTATCTGAGTCAGAGCCAGCCTTGCTCCCTGCCTATCTGAGTCAGATCCAGCCTAGCTCCCTGCCTATCTGAGTCAGAGCCAGCCTAACTGCCTGCCTATCTGAGTCAGATCCAGCCTAACTCCCTGCCTATCTGAGTCAGAGCCAGCCTAACTCCCTGCCTATCTGAGTCAGAGCCAGCCTAACTCCCTGCCTATCTGAGTCAGAGCCAGCCTTGCTCCCTGCCTATCTGAGTCAGATCCAGCCTAGCTCCCTGCCTATCTGAGTCAGAGCGAACCTAGCTCCCTGCCTATCTGAGTCAGATCCAGCCTAACTCCCTGCCTATCTGAGTCAGAGCCAGCCTAACTCCCTGCCTATCTGAGTCAGAGCCAGCCTAACTCCCTGCCTATCTGAGTCAGAGCCAGCCTTGCTCCCTGCCTATCTGAGTCAGATCCAGCCTAGCTCCCTGCCTATCTGAGTCAGAGCGAACCTAGCTCCCTGCCTATCTGAGTCAGATCCAGCCTAACTCCCTGCCTATCTGAGTCAGAGCCATTCTAGATCCCTGCCTTTCTGAGTCAGAGCCATTCTAGATCCCTGCCTATCTCCCTGCCTATCTGCGTCAGAGCAAGCCTAGCTCCCTGCCTATCTGAGTCAGAGCCAGCCTAAGTCCCTGCCTATCTGAGTCAGAGCCAGCCTAACTGCCTGCCTATCTGAGTCAGATCCAGCCTAACTCCCTGCCTATCTGAGTCAGAGCCAGCCTAACTCCCTGCCTATCTGAGTCAGAGCCAGCCTAACTCCCTGCCTATCTGAGTCAGAGCCAGCCTAGCTCCCTGCCTATCTGAGTCAGAGCCAGCCTAGCTCCCTGCCTATCTGAGTCAGAGCCAGCCTTGCACCCTGCCTATCTGAGTCAGATCCAGCCTAGCTCCCTGCCTATCTGAGTCAGAGCCAGTCAAACTCCCTGCCTATCTGCGTCAGAGCAAGCCTAGCTCCCTGCCTATCTGAGTCAGATCCAGCCTAAGTCCCTGCCTATCAGAGTCAGAGCCAGCCTAACTGCCTGCCTATCTGAGTCAGATCCAGCCTAGCTCCCTGCCTATCTGAGTCAGAGCCAGCCTAGCTCCCTGCCTACCTGAGTCAGAGTCAGCCTAACTCCCTGCCTATCTGAGTCAGAGCCAGCCTAACTCCCTGCCTTTCTGAGTCAGAGCCATTCTAGATCCCTGCCTATCTCCCTGCCTATCTGCGTCAGAGCAAGCCTAGCTCCCTGCCTATCTGAGTCAGATCCAGCCTAAGTCCCTGCCTATCTGAGTCAGAGCCAGCCTAACTGCCTGCCTATCTGAGTCAGATCCAGCCTAACTCCCTGCCTATCTGAGTCAGAGCCAGCCTAACTCCCTGCCTATCTGAGTCAGAGCCAGCCTAACTCCCTGCCTATCTGAGTCAGAGCCAGCCTAGCTCCCTGCCTATCTGAGTCAGAGCCAGCCTAGCTCCCTGCCTATCTGAGTTAGAGCCAGCCTTGCACCCTGCCTATCTGAGTCAGATCCAGCCTAGCTCCCTGCCTATCTGAGTCAGAGCCAGCCAAACTCCCTGCCTATCTGCGTCAGAGCAAGCCTAGCTCCCTGCCTATCTGAGTCAGATCCAGCCTAAGTCCCTGCCTATCTGAGTCAGAGCCAGGCTAACTGCATGCCTATCTGAGTCAGATCCAGCCTAACTCCCTGCCTATCTGAGTCAGAGCCAGCCTAACTCCCTGCCTATCTGAGTCAGAGCCAGCCTAACTCCCTGCCTATCTGAGTCAGAGCCAGCCTAGCTCCCTGCCTATCTGCGTCAGAGCAAGCCTAGCTCCCTGCCTATCTGAGTCAGATCCAGCCTAAGTCCCTGCCTATCTGAGTCAGAGCCAGCCTAACTGCCTGCCTATCTGAGTCAGAGCCAGCCTAACTCCCTGCCTATCTGAGTCAGAGCCAGCCTTACTCCCTGCCTATCTGAGTCAGAGCCAGCCTAACTCCCTGCCTATCTGAGTCAGAGCCAGCCTAGCTCCCTGCCTATCTGAGTCAGAGCCAGCCTTGCTCCCTGCCTATCTGAGTCAGATCCAGCCTAGCTCCCTGCCTATCTGAGTCAGAGCCAGCCTAACTGCCTGCCTATCTGAGTCAGAGCCAGCCTTACTCCCTGCCTATCTGAGTCAGAGCCAGCCTAACTCCCTGCCTATCTGAGTCAGAGCCAGCCTAGCTCCCTGCCTATCTGAGTCAGAGCCAGCCTTGCTCCCTGCCTATCTGAGTCAGATCCAGCCTAGCTCCCTGCCTATCTGAGTCAGAGCCAGGCTAACTGCATGCCTATCTGAGTCAGATCCAGCCTAACTCCCTGCCTATCTGAGTCAGAGCCAGCCTAACTCCCTGCCTATCTGAGTCAGAGCCAGCCTAACTCCCTGCCTATCTGAGTCAGAGCCAGCCTAGCTCCCTGCCTATCTGCGTCAGAGCAAGCCTAGCTCCCTGCCTATCTGAGTCAGATCCAGCCTAAGTCCCTGCCTATCTGAGTCAGAGCCAGCCTAACAGCCTGCCTATCTGAGTCAGATCCAGCCTAACTCCCTGCCTATCTGAGTCAGAGCCAGCCTTACTCCCTGCCTATCTGAGTCAGAGCCAGCCTAACTCCCTGCCTATCTGAGTCAGAGCCAGCCTAGCTCCCTGCCTATCTGAGTCAGAGCCAGCCTTGCTCCTGCCTATCTGAGTCAGATCCAGCCTAGCTCCCTGCCTATCTGAGTCAGAGCCAGCCTAACTGCCTGCCTATCTGAGTCAGAGCCAGCCTTACTCCCTGCCTATCTGAGTCAGAGCCAGCCTAACTCCCTGCCTATCTGAGTCAGAGCCAGCCTAGCTCCCTGCCTATCTGAGTCAGAGCCAGCCTTGCTCCCTGCCTATCTGAGTGAGATCCAGCCTAGCTCCCTGCCTATCTGAGTCAGAGCCAGCCTAACTGCCTGCCTATCTGAGTCAGATCCAGCCTAACTCCCTGCCTATCTGAGTCAGAGCCAGCCTAACTCCCTGCCTATCTGAGTCAGAGCCAGCCTAACTCCCTGCCTATCTGAGTCAGAGCCAGCCTTGCTCCCTGCCTATCTGAGTCAGATCCAGCCTAGCTCCCTGCCTATCTGAGTCAGAGCGAACCTAGCTCCCTGCCTATCTGAGTCAGATCCAGCCTAACTCCCTGCCTATCTGAGTCAGAGCCATTCTAGATCCCTGCCTATCTCCCTGCCTATCTGCGTCAGAGCAAGCCTAGCTCCCTGCCTATCTGAGTCAGATCCAGCCTAAGTCCCTGCCTATCAGAGTCAGAGCCAGCCTAACTGCCTGCCTATCTGAGTCAGAGCCAGCCTAACTCCCTGCCTATCTGAGTCAGAGCCAGCCTAACTCCCTGCCTATCTGAGTCAGAGCCAGCCTAGCTCCCTGCCTATCTGAGTCAGAGCCAGCCTTGCTCCCTGCCTATCTGAGTCAGATCCAGCCTAGCTCCCTGCCTATCTGAGTCAGAGCGAACCTAGCTCCCTGCCTATCTGAGTCATAGCCAGCCTAACTCCCTGCCTATCTGAGTCAGATCCAGCCTAGCTCCCTGCCTATCTGAGTCAGAGCCAGCCTAGCTCCCTGCCTATCTGAGTCAGAGCCAGCCTAGCTCCCTGCCTATCTGAGTCAGAGCCAGCCTAGATCCCTGCCTATCTGTGTCAGATCGATCCTAGATCCCTGCCTATCTGAGTCAGAGCCAGCCTAACTCCCTGCCTATCTGAGTCAGAGCCAGCCTAACTCCCTGCCTATCTGAGTCAGAGCCAGCCCGGCTCCCTGCCTATCTGAGTCAGAGCCAGCCTAGCTCCCTGCCTATCTGAGTCAGAGCCAGCCTAACTCCCTGCCTCTCTGTGTCAGAGCCAGCCTAACTCCCTGCCTATCTGCGTCAGAGCCAGCCTAACTCCATGCCTCTATGCGTCAGAGCCAGCCTAACTCCCTGCCTATCTGCGTCAGATCCATTCTAACTCCCTGCCTATCGGAATCAGAGCCAGCCGAGCTCCCTGCCTCTTTGAGTCAGAGCCAGCCGAGCTCCCTGCCTCTCTGAGTCAGAGCCAGCCTATCTCCCTGCCTATCTGAGTCAGATCCAGCCTAACTCCCTGCCTTTCTGAGTCAGAGCCATTCTAGATCCCTGCCTATCTCCCTGCCTATCTGCGTCAGAGCAAGCCTAGCTCCCTGCCTATCTGAGTCAGATCCAGCCTAAGTCCCTGCCTATCTGAGTCAGAGCCAGCCTAGCTCCCTGCCTATCTGTGTCAGAGCCAGCCTAACTCCCTGCCTATCTGAGTCAGAGCCAGACTAACTACCTGACTATCTGAGTCAGAGCCAGCCTGACTCCCTGCCTATCTGAGTCAGAGCCAGCCTAGATCCCTGCCTATCTGAGTCAGAGCCAGCCTGGATCACTGCCTATCTGAGTCAGATCAAGCCTAGCTCCCTGCCTATCTGAGTCAGAGCCAGCCTAGCTCCCTGCCTATCTGAGTCAGAGCCAGCCTCACTCCCTGCCTATCTGAGTCAGAGCCAGCCTGACTCCCTGCCTATCTGAGTCAGAGCCAGCCTAGATCCCTGCCTATCTGAGTCAGATCCAGCCTAGCTCCCTGCCTATCTGAGTCAGAGCCAGCCTAGCTCCCTGCCTACCTGAGTCAGAGCCAGCCTAACTCCCTGACTATCTGAGTCAGATCCAGCATAACTCCCTGCCTATCTGGGTCAGAGCCAGCCTAGATCCCTGCCGATCTGAGTCAGAGCCAGCCTAGATCCCTGCCTATCTGAGTCAGAGCCAGCCTAGCTCCCTGCCTATCTGAGTCAGAGCCAGCTTAGCTCCCTGCCTATCTGAGTCAGAGCCAGCCTCACTTCCTGCCTATCTGAGTCAGAGCCAGCCTAGATCCCTGCCTATCTGAGTCAGATCCAGCCTAGCTCCCAGCCTATCTGAGTCAGAGCCAGCCTAGCTCCCTGCCTACCTGAGTCAGATCCAGCCTAACTCCCTGACTATCTGAGTCACATCCAGCCTAACTCCCTGCCTATCTGAGTCAGAGCCAGCCTAACTCCCTGCCTATCTGAGTCAGAGCCACCCTAACTCCCTGCCTATCTGAGTCAGAGCCAGCCTAGCTCCCTGCCTACCTGAGTCAGAGCCAGCCTAACTCCCTGACTATCTGAGTCAGATCCAGCATAACTCCCTGCCTATCTGGGTCAGAGCCAGCCTAGATCCCTGCCGATCTGAGTCAGAGCCAGCCTAGATCCCTGCCTATCTGAGTCAGAGCCAGCCTAGCTCCCTGCCTATCTGAGTCAGAGCCAGCTTAGCTCCCTGCCTATCTGAGTCAGAGCCAGCCTCACTCCCTGCCTATCTGAGTCAGAGCCAGCCTAGATCCCTGCCTATCTGAGTCAGAGCCAGCCTAGATCCCTGCCTATCTGAGTCAGATCCAGCCTAGCTCCCAGCCTATCTGAGTCAGAGCCAGCCTAGCTCCCTGCCTACCTGAGTCAGATCCAGCCTAACTCCCTGACTATCTGAGTCAGATCCAGCCTAGCTCCCTGCCTATCTGAGTCAGAGCCAGCTTAGCTCCCTGCCTATCTGAGTCAGAGCCAGCCTGACTCCCTGCCTATCTGAGTCAGAGCCAGCCTAGATCCCTGCCTATCTGAGTCAGATCCAGCCTAGCTCCCAGCCTATCTGAGTCAGATCCAGCCTAGCTCCCTCTATCTGAGTCAGATCCAGCCTAACTCCCTGACTATCTGAGTCAGATCCAGCCTAACTCCCTGCCTATCTGAGTCAGAGCCAGCCTAACTCCCTGCCTATCTGAGTCAGAGCCACCCTAACTCCCTGCCTATCTGAGTCAGATCCAGCATAACTCCCTGCCTATCTGGGTCAGAGCCAGCCTAGATCCCTGCCGATCTGAGTCAGAGCCAGCCTAGATCCCTGCCTATCTGAGTCAGATCCAGCCTAGCTCCCTGCCTATCTGAGTCAGAGCCAGTTTAGCTCCCTGCCTATCTGAGTCAGAGCCAGCCTCACTCCCTGCCTATCTGAGTCAGAGCCAGCCTGACTCCCTGCCTATCTAAGTCAGAGCCAGCCTAGATCCCTGCCTATCTGAGTCAGATCCAGCCTAGCTCCCTGCCTATCTGAGTCAGAGCCAGCCTAGCTCCCTGCCTATCTGAGTCAGAGCCAGCCTGACTCCCTGCCTATCTGAGTCAGAGCCAGCCTGACTCCCTGCCTATCTGAGTCAGAGCCAGCCTAGCTCCCTGCCTATCTGAGTCAGATCCAGCCTAGCTCCCTGCCTATCTGAGTCAGAGCCAGCCTAGATCCCTGCCTAGTCAGAGCCAGCCTGACTCCCTGCCTATTTGAGTCAGATCCAGCCTGACTCCCTGCCTATCTGAGTCAGAGCCAGCCTAGATCCCTGCCTATCTGAGTCAGAGCCAGCCTGACTCCCTGCCTATCTGAGTCAGAGCCAGCCTAACTCCCTGCCTATCCGAGTCAGAGCCAGCCTAACTCCCTGCCTATCTGAGTCAGAGACAGCCTAACTCCCTGCCTATCTGAGTCAGATCCAGCCTAACTCCCTGCCTATCTGAGTAAAAGCCAGCCGAACTCCCTGCCTATCTGAGTCAGAGCCAGCCTAGCTCCCTGCCTATCTGTGTCAGAGCCAGCCTAACTCCCTGCCTATCTGAGTCAGAGCCAGCCTAACTACCTGACTATCTGAGTCAGATCCAGCCTAACTCCCTGCCTATCTGAGTCAGAGCCAGCCTAACTCCCTGCCTATCTGAGTCAGATCCAGCCTACCTCCCTGCCTATCTGAGTCAGAGCCAGCCTAACTCCCTGCCTATCTGAGTCAGATCCAGCCTAACTCCCTGCCAATCTGAGTCAGAGCCAGCCTGACTCCCTGCCTATCTAAGTCAGAGCCAGCCTAAATCCCTGCCTATCTGAGTCAGATCCAGCCTAGCTCCCTGCCTATCTGAGTCACAGCCAGCCTAGCTCCCTGCCTATCTGAGTCAGAGCCAGCCTCACTCCCTGCCTATCTGAGTCAGAGCCAGTCTCACTACCTGCCTATCTGAGTCAGAGCCAGCCTGACTCCCTGCCTATTTGAGTCCGAGCCAGCCTAGATCCTTGCCTATCTGAGTCAGATCCAGCCTAGCTCCCTGCCTATCTGAGTCAGAGCCAGCCTAGATCCCTGCCTATCTGAGTCAGATCCAGCCTGACTCCCTGCCTATCTGAGTCAGAGCCAGCCTAGCTCCCTGCCTATCTGTGTCAGAGCCAGCCTAACTCCCTGCCTATCTGAGTCAGAGCCAGCCTAACTACCTGACTATCTGAGTCAGATCCAGCCTAACTCCCTGCCTATCTGAGTCAGAGCCAGCCTAACTCCCTGCCTATCTGAGTCAGATCCAGCCTACCTCCCTGCCTATCTGAGTCAGAGCCAGCCTAACTCCCTGCCTATCTGAGTCAGATCCAACCTAACTCCCTGCCAATCTGAGTCAGAGCCAGCCTGACTCCCTGCCTATCTAAGTCAGAGCCAGCCTAGATCCCTGCCTATCTGAGTCAGATCCAGCCTAGCTCCCTGCCTATCTGAGTCAGAGCCAGCCTGACTCCCTGCCTATCTAAGTCAGAGCCAGCCTCACTCCCTGCCTATCTGAGTCAGAGCCAGCCTGACTCCCTGCCTATCTGAGTCCGAGCCAGCCTAGCTCCTGCCTATCTGAGTCAGAGCCAGCCTAGCTCCCTGCCTATCTGAGTCAGAGCCAGCCTAGACTCCCTGCCTATCTGAGTCAGATCCAGCCTGACTCCCTGCCTATCTGAGTCAGAGCCAGCCTAGATCCCTGCCTATCTGAGTCAGAGCCAGCCTGACTCCCTGCCTATCTGAGTCAGAGCCAGCCTAACTCCCTGCCTATTGAGTCAGAGCCAGCCTAGATCCCTGCCTATCTGAGTCAGAGACAGCCTAACTCCCTGCCTATCTGAGTCAGAGCCAGCCTAACTCCCTGCCTATCTGACTCAGAGCCAGCCAAACTCCCTGCCTATCTGAGTCAGAGCCAGCCTAGCTCCCTGCCTATCTGTGTCAGAGCCAGCCTAACTCCCTGCCTATCTGAGTCAGAGCCAGACTAACTACCTGACTATCTGAGTCAGATCCAGCCTAACTCCTGCCTATCTGAGTCAGAGCCAGCCTAACTCCCTGCCTATCTGAGTCAGATCCAGCCTAACTCCCTGCCTATCTGAGTCAGAGCCAGCCTAACTCCCTGCCTATCTGAGTCAGATCCAGCCTAGCTCCCTGCCTATCTGAGTCAGAGCCAGCCTGACTCCCTGCCTATCTAAGTCAGAGCCAGCCTAAATCCCTGCCTATCTGAGTCAGATCCAGCCTAGCTCCCTGCCTATCTGAGTCACAGCCAGCCTAGCTCCCTGCCTATCTGAGTCAGAGCCAGCCTCACTCCCTGCCTATCTGAGTCAGAGCCAGCCTGACTCCCTGCCTATCTGAGTCAGATCCAGCCTAGCTCCCTGCCTATCTGAGTCAGATCCAGCCTAGCTCCCTGCCTATCTGAGTCAGAGCCAGTCTCACTACCTGCCTATCTGAGTCAGAGCCAGCCTGACTCCCTGCCTATTTGAGTCCGAGCCAGCCTAGATCCCTGCCTATCTGAGTCAGATCCAGCCTAGCTCCCTGCCTATCTGAGTCAGAGCCAGCCTAGATCCCTGCCTATCTGAGTCAGATCCAGCCTGACTCCCTGCCTATCTGAGTCAGAGCCAGCCTAGATCCCTGCCTATCTGAGTCAGAGCCAGCCTGACTCCCTGCCTATCTGAGTCAGAGCCAGCCTAACTCCCTGCCTATCCGAGTCAGAGCCAGCCTAACTCCCTGCCTATCTGAGTCAGAGACAGCCTAACTCCCTGCCTATCTGAGTCAGATCCAGCCTAACTCCCTGCCTATCTGAGTAAAAGCCAGCCGAACTCCCTGCCTATCTGAGTCAGAGCCAGCCTAGCTCCCTGCCTATCTGTGTCAGAGCCAGCCTAACTCCCTGCCTATCTGAGTCAGAGCCAGCCTAACTCCCTGACTATCTGAGTCAGATCCAGCCTAACTCCCTGCCTATCTGAGTCAGAGCCAGCCTAGCTCCCTGCCTATCTGAGTCAGACCCAGCCTTACTCCCTGCCTATCTCAGTCAGAGCCAGCCTGACTCCCTGCGTATCTGAGTCAGAGCCAGCCTAGATCCCTGCCTATCTGAGTCAGATCCAGCCTAACTCCCTGCCTATCTGAGTCAGAGCCAGCCTAGATCCCTGCCTATCTGAGTCAGAGCCAGCCTAGATCCCTGCTTATCTGAGTCAGATCCAGCCTAGCTCCCTGCATATCTGAGTCAGAGCCAGCCTAGCTCCCTGCCTATCTGAGTCAGACCCAGCCTTACTCCCTGCCTATCTGAGTCAGAGCCAGCCTGACTCCCTGCGTATCTGAGTCAGAGCCAGCCTAGATCGCTGCCTATCTGAGTCAGATCCAGCCTAACTCCCTGCCTATCTGAGTCAGAGCCAGCCTAACTCCCTGCCTATCTGAGTCAGAGCCAGCCTAACTCCCTGACTATCTGAGTCAGATCCAGCCTAACTCCCTGCCTATCTGAGTCAGAGCCAGTCTGACTCCCTGCCTGTCTGAGTCAGAGCCAGCCTAACTCCCTTCCTATCTGAGTCAGAGCCAGCCTCACTCCCTGCCTATCTGAGTCAGAGCCAGCCTAGCTCCCTGCCTTTCTGAGTCAGATCCAGCCTAACTCCCTGCCTATCTGAGTCAGAGCCAGCCCAACTCCCTGACTATCTGAGTCAGATCCAGCCTAACTCCCTGCCTAACTGAGTCAGAGCAAGCCCAACTCCCTGACTATCTGAGTCAGATCCAGCCTAACTCCCTGCCTATCTGAGTCAGAGCCAGCCTAACTCCCTGCCTATCTGAGTCAGAGCCAGCCTAACTCCCTGACTATCTGAGTCAGAGCCAGCCTAACTCCCTGCCTATCTGAGTCAGATCCAGCCTAACTCCCTGCCTATCTGAGTCAGAGTCAGCCTAACTCCCTGCCTATCTGAGTCAGAGCCAGCCTAACTCCCTGACTATCTGAGTCAGATCCAGCCTAACTCCCTGCCTATCTGAGTCAGATCCAGCCTAACTCCCTGCCTATCTGAGTCAGAGCCAGCCTAACTCCCTGCCTATCTGAGTCAGATCCAGCCTAACTCCCTGCCTATCTGAGTCAGAGTCAGCCTAACCCCCTGCCTATCTGAGTCAGAGCCAGCCTAACTCTCTGCCTATCTGAGTCAGAGGCAGCCTAACCCCCTGCCTATCTGAGTCAGAGCCAGCCTAACTCCCTGCCTATCTGAGTCAGAGCCAGCCTAACTCCCTGCCTATCTGAGTCAGAGCCAGCTGAACTCCCTGCCTATCTGAGTCAGAGCCAGCCTAGCTCCCTGCCTATCTGAGTCAGAGCCAGCCTAACTCCCTGCCTATCTGAGTCAGAGCCAGCCCAACTCCCTGACTATCTGAGTCAGATCCAGCCTAACTCCCTGCCTATCTGAGTCAGAGCCAGCCTAACTCCCTGCCTATCTGAGTCAGAGCCAGCCTAACTCCCTGACTATCTGAGTCAGATCCAGCCTAACTCCCTGCCTATCTGAGTCAGATCCAGCCTAACTCCCTGCCTATCTGAGTCAGAGCCAGCCCAACTCCCTGCCTATCTGAGTCAGAGCCAGTCTGACTCCCTGCCTGTCTGAGTCAGAGCCAGCCTAACTCCCTTCCTATCTGAGTCAGAGCCAGCCTCACTCCCTGCCTATCTGAGTCAGAGCCAGCCTGACTCCCTGCCTATCTGAGTCAGAGCCAGCCTAGATCCCTGCCTATCTCAGTCAGATCCAGCCTAACTCCATGCCTATCTGAGTCAGAGCCAGCCTAACTCCCTGCCTATCTGAGTCAGAGCCAGCCTAACTCCCTGACTATCTGAGTCAGATCCAGCCTAACTCCCTGCCTATCTGAGTCAGATCCAGCCTAACTCCCTGCCTATCTGAGTCAGAGCCAGCCTAACTCCCTGCCTATCTGAGTCAGATCCAGCCTAACTCCCTGCCTATCTGAGTCAGAGTCAGCCTAACCCCCTGCCTATCTGAGTCAGAGCCAGCCTAACTCCCTGCCTATCTGAGTCAGAGCCAGCCTAACCCCCTGCCTATCTGAGTCAGAGCCAGCCTAACTCCCTGCCTATCTGAGTCAGAGCCAGCCTAACTCCCTGCCTATCTGAGTCAGAGCCAGCTGAACTCCCTGCCTATCTGAGTCAGAGCCAGCCTAGCTCCCTGCCTATCTGAGTCAGAGCCAGCCTAACTCCCTGCCTAACTGAGTCAGAGCCAGCCCAACTCCCTGACTATCTGAGTCAGATCCAGCCTAACTCCCTGCCTATCTGAGTCAGAGCCAGCCTAACTCCCTGCCTATCTGAGTCAGAGCCAGCCTAACTCCCTGACTATCTGAGTCAGATCCAGCCTAACTCCCTGCCTATCTGAGTCAGATCCAGCCTAACTCCCTGCCTATCTGAGTCAGAGCCAGCCTAACTCCCTGCCTATCTGAGTCAGATCCAGCCTAACTCCCTGCCTATCTGAGTCAGAGTCAGCCTAACCCCCTGCCTATCTGAGTCAGAGCCAGCCTAACTCCCTGCCTATCTGAGTCAGAGCCAGCCTAACCCCCTGCCTATCTGAGTCAGAGCCAGCCTAACTCCCTGCCTATCTGAGTCAGAGCCAGCCTAACTCCCTGCCTATCTGAGTCAGATCCAGCCTAGCTCCCTGCCTATCTGAGTCAGAGCCAGCCTCGCTCCCTGCCTACCTCAGTCAGAGCCAGCCTAACTCCCTGCCTATCTGAGTCAGAGCCAGCCTAACTCCCTGCCTATCTGAGTCAGAGCCAGACTCGCTCCCTGCCTACCTCAGTCAGAGCCAGCCTAACTCCCTGCCTATCTGAGTCAGAGCCAGCCTAGATCCCTACCTGCCTGCCTGTGGTATTTCCCTCGTATATAAAGGGCACAGAAGATCAAGCTTCTGAGAGACACTTTAATTTACTTACTGGCCTTTAAAAATAAACTCAGATTTGATTTGGCGGCATAATTCAGTTAATGGTGTATATCTGTCAAATGGCAATCGCACGCTCGGGTATCGATCATCTCCAAGAGAGCACCTGACAGCACTTGGAGGGCTTATTGTGTGTTTACTACAGTCTCAATGCATTTTTGACTAATATCATGAGATATGTCCATCATCTGTATAGGCCATTGCCATACTGTATAACACACGGAGAAATCTGACGGACTGAAAGAGTCACTCTACAGGTAGTAAAGGAGTACATGAGGGAAACAAAGTATATTGAAAGCAGGTGCTTCCACACAGGTGTGGTTCCTGAGTTAATTAAGCAATTAAGGTCATGTCCACATCCCACTGGGCACAGACATCATTTCAACATCTTTTCCACATTGGTTCAATTTAATTTTCTTGAAATTACATGGAAACACGGTTGATTCAACCAGTGTGTGCCTGGTAGGATAGGATGACAATGCCCCCACAGGGCACGAATGGTCACTGAATGGTTTGATGAGCATGAAGATGATGTAAACAATATGCCATGGCCGTCTCAGTCACTGGATCTCAACCCATTTGAACAGTTATAGGAGATTCTGGTGCTTTCCTCAACTATCAACAAAACACCAAATGACGTAATTACTCGTGGAGTTTCAGACACTTGTAGAATCTATGCCAAGGTGCATTAAACTGTTCTGGCTTGTGGTTGCCCGCCATATTAAGACACTTTATGTTGGTGTTTCCTTAATTTTGTTATCTCTGCATACCTTACTGTAAAGAGACAAATACACACAAACTGTACAGACAGGACAACCAGATGTCAGACAATCCTCTCCAGGAATTTCTAGTCCCAGTCTCAATCATATTTTTCCACTGGAAAATACACCCCTTCATCACCCCCACATCCCATCCTCACCCCCTCCCCTCCCTACCCCTTCCCTGATTAAAATAACTCACAGCCTGCCTTGGAGGAGTCGAGGTATTCAGAAATAACTATTCCCCTGGCTAGCAGATGGGCAGGGTGGATAGACACACAGACTGGCATACAGAAGGATGGACGGAGAGACGGTGGGACGGGATGATACACAGCTGTGGCCCGCGATGCCTTATCTGCCTCCCCTATTTCCCCCGCTCTTTATCACAGCCCCACACTTGTGCCCCGCTGGTAATCAGAGAGGCCTGGCCCCTCCACAGAGCCAGCAACCGCATTCTAATCTCAACTGTTGCATATCTAATACTAATTGGAATCCTGCAACTGGGTCACTGTCATTGTTTTTCAAGTACTGTCAAGTCGGAGGAAACATATGAAACTGAAATTACACCCCTGCTCCACACAGGAGCGTCTTGATTGGAGCGTCTCTCTCTCTCTCTCTCTCTCATGCTGTCCGATGGGCTGAAGGGGGCAAGTAGGGTAAGGGCAGATGCTCCCAAGGCTTGCATGCATCCTGTGTGTGTATGTGTTTTTTTTATCAGTATGTGTGTGTGTATGTGTGTGTGCACTCATGCGCATGTGTGCATGTGTCTCCATCTCTTTTCCAGGGATTGCAAACACAGTGCTCGTCCTTGGGCCCCATAGACAGGGGGCTTTAGCACAGTGTGTGTGTGTGTGTGTGTGTGTGTGTGTGTGTGTGTGTGTGTGTGTGTGTGTGTGTGTGTGTGTGTGTGTGTGTGTGTGTGTGTGTGTGTGTGTGTGTGTGTGTGTGTGTGTGTGTGTGTGTTTGTTTGTTCGTTCAATGTAGGCCTATACGTCTCGCTGACGACATTTCCAATCTTGACAGCCTGTACAACAGACATTTTGGGGTCACTTTTGTGATGTTTGTTTATATCTTTAAAGTGTATAATTCTCCCCCCAAAAGCAATCAGATTAGGCTATCATTCCGTCCTAAAACCGATCCCATAAAACATCTACATTTATATGTTCAATTGGGCATGTCATGGACTGGTCTTAGCCTCGCTAAGCTCATGCACTAGAGGAACGACGTCTCAAAAGCACATCAGATGGGGGCTACTGTTAATGTACTTCTCCCGTCGAGATGCTGAGAGGATAAATAGAGATGGGGGGGGGGGATTATGTGTTGATGAGTGCGGATCCAAATTAATGCTCGCTCAATCATGCGGCCAAACTGTCCGGGACTCATTTCTTTGGAAGATGGCCGGGTGGTTTGTGCTCTCTCTCGTTACTAATGTACAAGGCCCTCTCCTGATTGGCAGGGACATTTATGATGTGACTGCTTGGTCAATCTGGCCACTAATTAATGTCTATACTATTAGACCAGCTCCCATGTCAGATTGGGCCGTCCCCCCCTCCCTCCCTCCCTCCCTCCCTCAGATTATAGGCCTACTTCATTTGCATGTATGTAAAATGTTATAATTTTTTTTATTTGTTAATATTGCTTGGAGTATGTTGTTTAACTTTGGTGTGTTTCATTTAAGGTAAATATACAGCTTTGCAATTTATTTTGTGTCTTTCAATTGAATGAACAAGTTTGATTATGTTTCATTGTTATTTTTATTCACTCTGATTGGAATTGACATTCAGGCTCCTGTTATGACTGTATGCAGTTTGAATATTTGTTGATGTTTTCCATGGCTGCCTTATTAGAAGGTCGCAGGTCAAATCCAAACTGTTTTACTGACAACTACTGTTTCACTCCTCTCCCTGGTAAAGCCTATTTCACACTGTGATTATCAACAAATGAATCATTGCAAATAAAGGTATCTACCTAGACAACAACAACAACAACAACAGAAGGAAACAGAAAAAACATGACCACACACTTCCTTCCATCTTAATTCTTTGTTTCTTTTTCTTTTTTGTCCAACTCAGCACGGTTCTCTGTTCTTCCTTGCTACTAAAAATTGTATTTGAGAGACAAACAACTTCATTCTGCTGTGCGCCAGTAATTAGCTGTGGAATTAGCGGGCTTGACGTGCCTCCACAGATCAGCCAGGCCCTCCAGGGAGGCCTGCGGGTCCAGGCAAGCCACATTTCCAATTATTGTGTTGAATTGCTAATTTAGTTATTGTGCCTGGCGTAATTGTGATGGGTATTGGGTGTGCGATTCAATTTGTTTAAAATATTTGTGGGCTGGCGGCTTGGTAATAGAGCTGACCTATCTGGTGGCCCAGCACAGTGAGGAGAGTTACGAGACGGCAAACAAAGGGAAGACACAACAAAGATGTTGGCTTTTTCTTGCTCCCCTCTTCCTTCTCTCTCTCTCTCTCTCTCTCTCTCTCTCTCTCTCTCTCTCTCCCCCTCTTCCTTCCTTCTCTCTCTCTCTCTCTCTCTCTCTCTCTCTTCTCTCTCTCTCTCTCTCTCTCTCTCTCTCTCTCTCTCTCTCCCCTCTTCCTTCCTCTCTCTCTCTCTCTCTCTCTCTCTCTCCCTCTTACTTCCTTCCTCTCTCTCTCTCTCTCTCTCTTCTCTCTCTCTCTCTCTCTCTCTCTCTCTCTCTCTCTCTCTCCCCTCTTCCTTCTCTCTCTCTCTCTCTCTCTCTCTCTCTCTCTCTCTCTCTCTCTCTCTCTCTCTCTCTCTCTCTCTCTCTCTCTCTCTCTCTCTCTCTCTCTCTCTCTCTCTCTCTCTCTCTCTCTCTCTCTCATCTCCATAGTTTGATCTGCCTCATCCCTCTTAAGACTGTTGAAGTTAAAAAGCTTGAAATTTAGAAAAATAGTACTTTGATCATCTTCAGGGTGGAAGGCACAGCGCATCAGACGTCGAGAACATTGAGAGCTTTGGTTTTGTAGATAAGCAGGGGAATGCCATTCTATCCAAAATATTGTCTGCAGGAGTATTGTGTACATGTTGAAGGTACCCCATGCCCTGGCCGGATTAGCTAGCCATTTTAACAGGACTCTGAAGACTGCCTAGCTGGTTGACAGCAGAGGAGTGTTGTCTCTCCCTATAGGCTACAAGGGGCTCATTTGACAAAGCTGTCTTCATCGTTGTGGTATTAGTTTGAATTATTAGGTCACCAATATACAGTACAACGGGGACAATTAAATGAATAACCTCTTGGGCTGACAGTGAGGTGTTTGGCTTACATTGATATGCAAGGTATCAATTGCTCTCTACTGATTGAATTATGTGAACAGTTTTTATTGTTGTAGACTGGAAGTTTTGAGGCCTGACTTGAGAACTCTTTCAGAATAATTACAGTGTCTTCAGATATGACAAATGCAATTTTCTTGTTACTTTAAATTGAGTTAAAACTCCCAGTGTGATATCTTCACACCAATTTATACCAGACTGTACCAACATATTCAAATGACCAGATGAATTTGAGAAACAAGCCCTCACTTGCCAATAACAAGGAACCCATCATGTCAATGACATTACAGTCAGTCCAATGTGGTCCGCCTGTCTGTCTGTCTCTGTCCACCTGTCTGTCTGTCTACCTGTCTGTCTGTCTGTCTCTCTGTCTGTCTTTGTCTGTACGTATGTCCGTCTGTCTCTATCTGTCCGTCTGTCTCTATCTGTCTGTCTTTTTGCTCAGTATGGAAACATGATAACACATCCTGAAGGATTAACAACACAAAACCACACAACCCAGTTTTCCTTATTGGATTCATACCTAACTTGTAATCAATGTTTAGCATGATCGTGTCCCTGTTTCCAGCTCTAATACCATTATGAAAGAGATAGATGAAAGGTAGTATTTCTGTTTGTGTGTGGACTGGTTCAAGCGTTTACGCTATTGCTGTCTGAAGTGTTCATTATGAATGAGGTGTTTGGCGAGGTGTTTGTGTGTGGATATGAGTTCTGGGACAGTTTTAGAGAGCTCATTGTGATTGTCTTGAGGGGTGTGTGTGTGTTGTTTGTGCTTTCATCTTGGTAGCACTGCATGTGTGTAGGCCTGTCCACATGTAACCAGGGTCAAAATGAAAGGCTCAGGTTTGAATGGGGCCTCTTGAGCTCTTTGAAATCTCCTCTAGCCTACTCTCTCTGGTCCAGCCTGTCCACCTCTCTCTCTATCCCTCTTTCCCTCTATTTATTCATCCCTCTTTCCCTCTCCATTTATTCATCCCTCTTTCCCTCTATTTATTCATCCCTCTTTCCGTCTATTTATTCATCCCTCTTTCCCTCTCTATTTATTCATCCCTCTTTCCCTCTATTTATTCATCCCTCTTTCCCTCTATTTATTCATCCCTCTTTCCCTCTCTATGTATTCATCCCTCCTTCTGTCTCTATTTCTCCATCCCTCTTTCTCTCTCTATTTCTCCATCCCTCTTTCTCTCTCTATTTCTCCATCCCTCTTTCTCTCTCTATTTCTCCATCCCTCTTTCTCTCTCTATTTCTCCATCCCTCTCTCTCTCTCTATTTCTCCATCCCTCTTCCTCTATTTCACCATCACTCAATCCCTCTCTATTTATTCATCCCTCTTTCCCTCCCCATTTATTCATCCCTCTTTCCCTCTATTTATTCATCCCTCTTTCCCTCTCTATTTATTCATCCCTCATTCTGTCTCTATTTCACCATCCCTCTTTCTCTCTCTATTTCTCCATCCCTCTTCCTCTATTTCACCATCCCTCTCTCCCTCTCTATTTATTCATCCCTCTTTCTCTCTCTATTTCTCCATCCCTCTTCCTCTATTTCACCATCCCTCTTTCCCTCTCTATTTATTCATCCCTCTTTCTCTCTCTATTTCTACATCCCTCTTCCTCTTTTTCACTCTGTCTCCCTTTCTTTCTCTCTCTCTCACTCATACACACGCACACACGCACACGCGCACGCACGCACGCACGCACGCACGCACGCACGCACGCACGCACACACACACACACACACACACACACACACACACACACACACACACACACACACACACACAGCTATTTACACCTGCAGCTTTTCATCATCAATTAAGTGCTCCTTCTCCGGGTGTTTAATCCCACACGTTTGGCACTGCCCCCTCAATCAGTCCGCCTCACTACTTCACAGACAGATTGGTATCACTGCACGCCTCGCCTGCCTCTCACACAAACAAGCACCGCACCAAAACACACATCAAGTACAGTCACTCACACCTCTTTATTAAGTTCATGAAGTCTGTAATGAAGTCCATCTGAGTTATCATGAAAACAGATTTTGTAACAGGCCTCCATTTGAATTTTAAATAGCAAAGATGATTTGTAAAGTAACCCTATGTCATCACCAAGTCCTCTTGTTTAGTCATGTGTGTCCATCACATAATGTTGGCCCACGATTGAGAGGAGGAATCCAATCATAGGAACAACCAACTAAATAAACAAACAAGCAACCGAACGAACAGGCACCAATCTCTTACGGGTATCTTAACCTCCCTGCAAATATGTTTTTATGATTTCAAACTTGTTTACTATTCCGGGGCCCTCTCTTTCCAGAGACAAATGCATGCAGGCTGATGGGAATCTGGCCATGTGGTCTGGGAGTCTAGGGAGACAGAGGGACAGCAGAGAGAAAGAAAGGAGGATAGAGTGGAGAAGAGAAAGAGAGGGAGATAGAGGGGAGAGTGGTGGGATAGAGGAGATAGAGAGAGAGAGAGGGGAGAGAGAGAGAGAGAGAGAGAGAGAGAGAGAGAGAGAGAGAGAGAGAGAGAGAGAGAGAGAGAGGGGGAGAAAGGGGAGAGAGAGAGAGGGGAGAGTGGTGGGATAGAGGAGATAGAGAGAGAGGGGGAGAGAGAGGGGAGAGAGAGGGGCAAGAGAGAGGGGGAGAGAGAGGGGAGAGAAAGGGGAGAGAGGGGAGAGAGAGGCGCGAGAAAGAGGGGGAAGGGGGAGAGGGGCGAGAGAGAGAGGGAGAGAGAGGGGGAGAGAGAGGGAGAGAGAGAGGGGAGAGAGAGGGGAGAGAGAGAGGGGAGAAAGAGGGGGAGAGAGAGAGAGGGGAGAGAGAGGGGCAAGAGAGAGGGGGAGAGAGAGGGGAGAGAGAGAGGGGAGAGAGAGGGGCGAGAGAGAGAGAGGGGGGAGAGAAAGGGGAGAGAGAGAGAGAGAGGGGAGAGAGAGTGGTGAGAGAGAGAGATTGGAGAGAAAGAGGAGAGAGAGAGGGGAAAGAGAGGGGCGAGAGAGAGAGGGCAGAGAGAGGCGCAAGAAAGAGGGGGAAGAGAGAGGGGCGAGAGAGAGAGGGGAGAGAACGGGGAGAGCCTGGTAGCAGAGGCAAATGAAATCAATTTGAAAAGCTGTGTAGTAATTGGTTTCTAAACAGAATTCTTTCCTGACTGTCTGGTACCTATTTCCATTTGGCTTCAGCAGGATAATAAGTCCCTTTCCCTCCTTGCTGAGATGACAATACACCACCTTGTTCCTGATTCTGCACTCTTCCTCACAATCACACAATCAAGACAATAGATGTTTGTGTGTGTGTGTGTGTGTGTGTGCATGTGTGTGCGTATTTATGAGATATCCTGCAGTGCTATTGTGTCTGACATTGTATGTAACTCTAACAATGTGAGCCACAGGTGCAGAATAGCCCTCTTCTTCCTCATAATGAGGGCAGGGTTGTGCAGAATAGCCCTCTTCTTCCTCATAATGAGGGCAGGGTTGTGCAGAATAGCCCTCTTCTTCCTCATAATGAGGGCAGCGGTTGTGCAGAATAGCCCTCTTCTTCCTCATAATGAGGGCAGGGTTGTGCAGAATAGCCCTCTTCTTCCTCATAATGAGGGCAGCGGTTGTGCAGAATAGCCCTCTTCTTCCTCATAATGAGGGCAGTGGTTGTGCAGAATAGCCCTCTTCTTCCTCATAATGAGGGCAGCGGTTGTGCAGAATAGCCCTCTTCTTCCTCATAATGAGGGAAGGGTTGTGCAGAATAGCCCTCTTCTTCCTCATAATGAGGGCAGCGGTTGTGCAGAATAGCCCTCTTCTTCCTCATAATGAGGGAAGGGTTGTGCAGAATAGCCCTCTTCTTCCTCATAATGAGGGCAGGGTTGTGCAGAATAGGCCTCTTCTTCCACATTGCTAAACCAATGTGATTTACTCGTGATTCTTCAAATGTATTTCATCTTACAGTTAAGATACAATAATCTTGTTCATAATTGCCATTTTAAAAATAGAAGTTATTAAATTTGCAGAAAAAAGCCTCACATGGTCAATTAGAAAAAACACTTGGTACCGGAAGCTTTGGTCATGAGCCATATAAGGGTTTAAATTAAATAGGGCCTGATTATAGAACTGCTGAATATAGAAGCAGTATGGTAATTCTACAGTTGTATCCAAAATGTTAGCATTCACAGTCTCTTGTTGCATGCCTTTCTCTAATGTTGGGTCAATGGCTGGAACATGTTTCATTTTGATAGTGTGACATCACTGGGCAATGTTACACACACACGCACATACACACACCCAAGCACACACGCACACACACACACCCAAGCACACACGCACGCACACACACACACACACACACACACACACACACACACACACACACACACACACACACACACACACACACACACACGCACACGCACACGCACACGCACACGCACACGCACACGCGCACGCGCACGCGCACGCACACGCACACGCACACGCACACACACACACATACACATACACATACACATACACACACACACGCACACAGAAACACATACTGCTTCCAATTCATCACCCAGCAACTGGTGAGGAACAGGTTAAGTCTCTGGCCTCCACTACAAAGGGAATGTAAAATGTCGGAATCAAAAAAGTCAACAAGTTCCACAGCGACCAGACGAACAAACGCCACACCAATGCCTTTTGGTCTCAACTTGATAGGGCGAAATGCATATTCATGAAGTAAGCAACTTGTGATCCCAAACAAAGTAAAGCTCTGGCTCAGAGAGATTGGCCAAGCCGTAATGACTTCTTCGTTTTAAGCCTGCATAAGAAAGCCAGATTCCCCGTGCTTGTAGTCCATGAGAATATTTAATACCGTTATTAATCATTTTTAATCCGTTTGCTTTTAATTAAGAAACAGCATGTTGCTGTCCTATCAGCGCGTGCCAGGGCTCAGATTAATTGTAGCTTAAGATAGCTTGCCTTGATTGGTGTAATGTATTAGCTAACAAGACGCCGACTTCTAAAGATACTTGTATACTACCTTGGGAACTTGGCACCACTCCAGGGCCCCCTCTCTCTCTCTCTCTCTCGCTCTCTCTCTCTCTCTCTCTCTCTCTCTCTCTCTCTCTCTCTCTCTCTCTCTCTCTCTCTCCCTCCCTGCTCCCACTTTCTCTCTCTATCCCCTCTCTCTCCATCCCTGCTCCCTATCTCTCTCCCCTCCTTCTCCCTCCCTGCTCCCCCTTTCTCTCTCTATCCCTCCCTCTCCCTCTACCTCCCTGCTCCCTCTCTATCTTTCCTCCCCTGTGTCTGCCATTTGAAGCTGCAGTCTGGAGTCGTAGCAACACCTCTCATCTCAGAATGGTGGTTTATGTGTACCTCTGTTACCAGCTTGCCTGCCAGGCCTGGCTCCCCTGGTGAGGCAGTGTTGTTATAGAAGCATTCCTCCAGACAGGCCTAAAGCGCTACACTGAAATCCAGCTAGCCCTTCTGGCCCCTATAGCGCCAGACTCTGCTTGGCTTGGAGCCAGGATTACAGAGTTTCAAATCAAATCAAATTGTATTTGTCACATTTGCCGAATACAACAGGTGTAGACCTTACACTGAAATGCTTAATTACATGCCCTTAACCAACAACACAGTTTTAATAAAATTTTAAAAAAGTAAGAGATAAGAATAACAAATAATTAAAGAGCAGCAGTACATAATAATAGAGGGGCTATATACAGGGGGTACCAGTACAGAGTCAAAGCAAAGCAAATAGTCTTGGTAGCCATTTGATTAGCTGTTCACGAGTCTTATGGCTGGGGGGTAGAAGATGTTTAGAAGTCTTTTGGACCTAGACTTGGCGCTCCGGTACCGCTTGCCATGCGGAAGCAGAGAGAACAGTCTATGACTTGGGTGGCTGGAGTCTTTGACAATTTTTAGGGCCTTCCTCTGACACCACCTGGTATAGAGGTCCTGGATGGTAGGAAGCTTGGCCCCAGTAATGTACTGGGCATTACGCACTACCCCCTGGAGAGCCTAATGGCCAGAGGCCGAGCAGTTGCCATACCAGGCTATGATGCAACCCGTCAGGATGCTCTTGATGGTGCAGCTGTAAAACCTTTTGAGGATCTGAGGACCCATGCCAAATCGTTTCAGTCTCCTGAGGGGGAATAGGCTTTTGTCTTGACCTCTTCATGACTGTCTTGGTGTGCTTGGACCATGTTAGTTTGTTGGTGATGTGGACGCCAAGGAACTTGAAGCTCTCAACCTGCTCCATTACTGCCCCGTCGATGAGAATGGGGGCGTGCTCGGTCCTCCTTTTCCTGTAGTCCACAGTCATCTCCTTTGTCTGGCTCACATTGAGGGAGAGGTTGTTGTCCTTTTACCACACGGCCAGGTCTCTGACCTCCTCCATATGGGCTGTCTCATTGTTGTCGGTGATCAGGTCTACCACTGTTGTGTCATCAGCAAATGTAATGATTGTGTATGAGTCATGCCTGGCTGTGCAGTCATGATTGAACAGGGAGTGCTGGAGGGGACTGAGCACTCACCCCTGACGGGACCCCATGTTGAGGATCAGCGTGTCGAATATGTTGCGACCTACCCTTAACACCTGGGGACGGACCGTCAGGAAGTCGAGGATCGAGTTGCAGAGGGAGGTGTTTAGTCCCAGGGTCCTTAGCTTAGTGATGAGCTTTAAGCAGACCACCATAGTCCCTGTGCTCAAGAACACTAAGGTAACCTGTCTAAATGACTACCAACCCATAGCACTCACATCTGTAGCCATGAAATTCTTTGAAAGGCTGGTCATGGCTCACATCAACACCATTATCCCAGAAACCCTACTACACCCACTCCAATTTCCATAACACACCAACAGATCCACAGATGATGCAATCTCTATTGCACTCCACACTGCCCTTTCACACCTGGATAAAGGGAACACCTATGTGAGAATACTATTCATTGACTACAGCTAAAGCTTTCAACACCATATTGCCCTTAATTCTTAGGGCTAGGCGTCCCGTCAGCAGGACACCTGTCGACAACTTCCGGTGAAATTGGAGGGCGTGCAATTCAAATAAATAATCATAAAAATGATGGATATTAAACCATTAGGTATATACAAGTGTCTAAAAGCTTAAATTATTGTTCATCTAACCTTATTGTCCGATTTATAATAGGCTTTGCAACATGCCATGCGATTGTTTGAGGACTGCGCTCCACATCAAAATATTTTTCAACAAGCACAGGCTTCATAAAATCACAAATAGCAATTAAATATTCACTTACTTACTCTTCCTCTGATTTGCAATCCAATGGGTCCCAGCCAAAACATGCAAGGTCGTTTTGTTAGATAAAATCCTTCTTTATATCCCAAAAAGTCTGTTTAGTTGGCGCCATCGATTTGAGTAATTCACTCGTTCCACTTGCAAAGAAAGGAATCCAAAAAACGTTGCTAAAACAAGTCAAAATATGTTTCTACTTAATCCTCAGGTACCCTAAAATGTAAATAACATATTATATTTCATACAGAAAGAAGTATGATCAATAGGAAAGCAAAATTAGCAGGTGCGCGTCCTCTTCATCGCACATGCACAGACTGATTTGACTCCCAGTACTAAACTCCAAATTCTTCCTCGTTTGGGAAGAAACAAGCCTGAAACCTTGACCAAAGACTGTTGACATCTAGTGAAAGCCATTGGAATAGCAATCTGGGAGCTGGATATGGATAAGACCCTATACTTTCCATTGGAAGAGCATGGGCTCTCTTAAAAAAAAAATTATCCTACCATATATATTTTGTTTTCTTCTCATACCTTATTTGAAAATTTCTACACTATTTTAACATTTCTACAAACTTCAAAGTGTTTTATATCAAATGGTACTAATTATATGCATAGCTTCTGGGCTATGAGTAAAAGGCACATCAGTCAGACAGGAAGTGAAGAAAAATAGACCCTAGCCTGAAGAAGAACATGTTGGTATTACAGACTCAGACAGGGAGAGGTTGAAAATGTCAGTGAAGACACTTGCCAGTTAGTCAGCGCATGCTCGGAGTCTGTGTCCTGGTAATCCATCTGGACCTGCGGCCTTGTGAATGTTGACCTGTTTAAAGGTCTTACTCACATCAGCTGCGGAGAGCGTGATCACACAGTCGTCCGGAACAGATGATGATCTCATGCATGTTTCGGTGTTACTTGCCTCTAAGCGAGCATAAGTTATTTAGCTCGTCTGGTAGGCTTGTGTCACTGGGCAGACTACCTTTGTAGTCTGTAATAGTTTGCAAGCCCTGCCACATCCGACGAGCATCGGAGCCAATGTAGTACGATTCGATCTTAGTCCTGTATTGACGCTTTGCCTGTTTGATGGTTCGTCGGAGGGCATAGCAGGATTTCTTATAAGCTTCCGGGTTAGAGTCCTGCTCCTTGAAAGCGGCGGCTCTACATGTGGATTGTGTGTTAGTCGTTGGAAATTTAGCGAATGAATGAATAAATAGATTTCCAGCACTAATCTCTCTCTCTCTCTCTCTCTCTCTCTCTCTCTCTCTCTCTCTCTCTCTCTCTCTCTCTCTCTCTCTCTCTCTCTCTCTCTCTCTCTCTCTCTCTCTCTCTCTCTCTCTCTCTCTCTCTCTGTCTCTCTGTCTCTCTGCTGTGAAGAGATGCCAATTGTGTGTGATGGGTTTGATTGGATGTGTCCCCTGGGGGGTGCTCTCCATTAGCTAAGGTGATCTAACAGGTAATCAGGAGATAATTAAAAGGATTCACTTTCTAAAAGAGCTCTACTGGGATGGAGTGGAGGGGATAGGGATGTTGTGAGGCCTTCTACAGGCATTTTAGATCACAGACTTGTGGTTGCTTGAAGAGTGGCTAATAGCGGCGATTCAGTAGCGGATCAGCACCACTTAAGTGGACAGTGACAAAAAAACGGAATTCTGGAGTTCAGCACCACTGGGCGGAGGACAGCAACATCTCTGATGCAGCCTTTTCCATGGGAGAATTCCTGACGGTAAATAGGGCAGTAGCCACAAGAGTTCAGCACCACAGGGCGGAGGACAGCGAAAATCTCCGATGCAGCCATTTCCATGGGAGAATTCCTGACTACCGTAGCCACAACCAGGAGGTAAGACTCACTACTGAAGGGAGAGGCTCCCCTTCAAACTCTGTTTGCCATCCTGTTCAACCATATTAATTCAAACAAAGAGAAAATATACCTCTACGTTATTTATTTGAGCATGGAGCACATTTTCTCTTGTGCAGTGACGTCATCCAGCTTACTCTGGCATTACTCTGGCAGCACTCTCACACACACGCACACACGCACAGGGTGAGCCTTTAAGTGCTCTGCTGAGAGCCTGCATAGTGGATGGGGCGGCCAGCGATTAAGATGATATTAACAAATAGGTCAATGTCTATTTTCTGCTCAATTTAAAGCCTCACTGCAGTAAAGATTGCTTACTCTCCCTGGAGAGCCCACAAAATACAGAAAGACAGAACAGAAAAAGAGTGTGTGTGTGTGTGTGTGTGTGTGTGTGTGTGTGTGTGTGTGTGTGTGTGTGTGTGTGTGTGTGTGTGTGTGTGTGTGTGTGTGTGTGTGTGTGTGTGTGTGTGTGTGTGTGTGTGTGTGTGTGTGTGTGTGTGTGTGTCAGATGGAGGCTGACCTAGATCGATACTTGTCTATGATGGACTGATTGGAGGAGTGTGTCTGACGTTCTGGATGGGTAGACAAGCAGCTGAGCACACTTACACACACTTTATCCTTTTAGATAAAACTATACAACATATATTTACGTCACCAAATAATTTATTAAAACACATTGTTTGCATGGTTCTCACCCCTTTCCATAGACTTACACAGTAATTATGACAACTTCCGGAGGACATTCTCTAACTATCAGAGCTCTTGCAGCATGAACTGACATGATGTCCACCCAATCAAAGCAACAAAGAATGAATCTAGTAATGAACTCAGCTAGCTAGCACTGCGGTGCATAAAATGTGGTGAGTAGTTGACTCAAAGAGAGAGAAAGACAATAGTTGAACAGTTTCAAACAAATGTATCTCTTCAGAAATGAAGGAGGAGCAAGACAGAGAGTGAGAGGGATAGTTATATTCAGTCATTTGTTTCACTTTCACTGACTTAACTAGCAAATGCAGCTAGCTAGTTTAGCCTACACAAACAAATGGATGATATGTTAGCTAGCTGGCTATAACAGAGGGATGATATGTTAGCTCGCTGGCTATAACAGAGGGATGATATGTTAGCTCGCTGGCTATAACAGAGGGATGATATGTTAGCTAGCTGGCTATAACTATCCAACACTGGAATTATTCCAAGTCAAGGTAAGCTTTTGGCCCGCCAGTGTAACGGCTGAACTGCTTACTGACTGTACACTGTACTGCGTGATTGTAGCGGGATTACTAACGCATTAGTTCTATTAGCTATGTTGACTATATGCAGGCAAGAGTGTGCAAGGCGGTATTGAATGTGTCACTGTCTATCACATCAAATGTTTCTCTCGACCTGTGTGCACCTATGTTGTAAACTTTCATTCATAGGCTGGGTTGTAGTAACCTCATGACGGGTATAGGGAAACCTCAAGATTCCTCCCTCATCTTAAACGGCAGTGACCGCCACTGGTATAAATGTCCCCTTCCATCGTACATTCTATTGTGGTTCTCCAACATCAAACTTATCCTTGTCATTATGCAAAAAGTATATACAAAATGGTAGACTGCATGGAGCAGTCTGGTCCAAATAGCAATGTAATTCGTAAGGTATTGTTGGACGACCACAAATTATTACATACCATATGAAACGTAACATATCATACTAAATGAAGTGTCCTGGATTTCCTCAACCTGAGTCCAGGTTGAGTAAATCAAGCAAGCTAGGAAACTACACACAACTTTCTAGACAATGTTTTGGTTAGTTGCTACCTTGTTCGCTAACTTAAACTAGCTTGCTAGCCAGCTAATATAGCTAATTACCAGAACATACACTACATGACCAAAGATATGTGGACACCTGCTCCTCGAACACCTCATTCCAAAATGATGGGCATTAATATGGAATTGGTCCCCCAGTTGCTGCTGTAACAACCGTACACAACTGCTTTGTGCACGGGGGCATTGTCATGCTGAAACAGCAAGGGCCTTCCCCAAACTGTTTAACAGAATAATCTAGAATGTCATTGTATGCTGTAGTGTTAAGAATACCCTTCAAAGGAACTAAGGGGCCTAGCCCGAACCATGAAAAACATCCCCAGACCATTATTCCTCCATCACCCAACTTTACAGTTGGCACTATGCATTGGGGCAGGTAGCCATCTCCTGTCATCTGCGAAACCCAGATTCGTCCATCAGACTGCCAGTTGGTGAAGCATGATTCATAACTCCAGAGAACGTGTTTCCACTGCTCCAGAGTCCAATGGCGGCAAGCTTTACACCACTCCAGCTGACGCTTTGCATTGCACATGGTGAACTTAGGCTTGCGTGAGGCTGCTCGACCACGGAAACCCATTTCATGAAGCTTCCGACAAACAATTCTTATGCTGACGTTGCTTACAGATGAAGTTTGGAACTCGGTAGTGGATGTTGCAACCAAGAACAGATGATTTGTGAGCTTGTGTGGCCTATCACATCGCGGCAGAGCTGTTTTTGCTCCTACACGTTTCCACTTCACAATAACAGTCCACTAAGCAATTACAGTTGACCGGGGCAACTCTAGCAGGGCAGACATTTTGAAAGTCAACGAGCTCTTCAGTAAGGCCATTCTACTGGCAATGTTTGTCTATCGAGATTGAATGACTGTGTGCTCAATTTTATACACCTGTCAGCAACGGTTTTGGCTGAAATAGCTGAATCCACTCATTTGAATGGGTGTCCACATACTTTAGTGTATATAGTTTATCTGATTAAATTTAGATTTGAACTCTTTAACGTTTTATTCACCACAACAGGAAAATTAACACATTACAAAGTAATTATATTATCAATTATTTACAAGTACGGCATGCTGCTAACTTACTGTTGTGAATGTGAAGAAAGAAAAGGGAACTCTGTCGGGTGTTTTAGTATAACTTCCTGCTGTCACGTCAGGTTACCATGACAATTGACGCAACAAAAGGTTCAATCAATGGTCTCTGCTATCTGGGATCCTTGGGACTTCCCTACCTCATTGAAGTTGACATTTAAAATTGTTAAGGTAAGGAGTAAGGTTAGGGCTTAGGGTGGGTACATCCCAAGGATCCCAGATGGCACTGATCCTAAAGCAATTGCGATATAAAAGGTGAATGCCAACAAGAAAGAGTTTGAAAGAGTGCTGTTTTGAAAGACGATCATATAAACAATTGTTTTTACAGGCAACATAGTGTGAATCATATATGAAAGCAGTGTTAAAGACACACGTCACAAAACAGCTGCAAGACAAAAAGTAGTTTCATTGTTCCCCAACGTTCGCCAGAGTATGGTCTCCCATCCTTTGTCTTTAGAATTTTGAGATGCGCCCGCCCCCACAGCCCCCACCTCATCTGCCTTAGTTCCAAACTTGTTTTGGCCAATCAACCTCTCCCTTGGGTGAGGCAGGCATAGTCTCTGATCCTAAATGCCCTTTAAGCGTTTAATCGGCTCAGTAATTACTTAAACGACCTCGGGACGCAGGATCACTCCACGTAATTATGAATCGGGAGGCAGGAGAGGATGGAGCGTCTCGGTTTGGGGGGGAAGATCAGGCAGAAAATCTCCTTTTTTTATCTCAGGCCCTTTACCAAGACCCACAGGGGTGAGTGTAGAGGACTGGAGAGAGAGGTGGCGATATCTGGGAGTATGTGTACGTCCGCGCGTGTGTATTAGTCCGCCTCCAAACACGTAATGCAGCATTGGATTTCTTCTCCCTAGACCCCCTTGCTCATCAGCTGTGAGATTGATCCCTGTCAAATCCAATCTGTCAGTCTCAACACAGATAGATCAGCCCACCAGCCGGCAATCTGCAGCTCCAGGCAGTCCTACAACGTCTACCCAACACCAAGCTCTTTACCACATCTCATCCCAGCCTCAGCGCCAGCACCCAGCCCAGCCCTAGGATCCAGGCCCTGTACCAACAGTCCCATTGCTAGTTCAATCAGCAATGCCCAGCCACTGAAGCGCCAGCCCCAGCCTAAAACACAGAGCCCATCCTCGGCACATTGCCAACCAACAGATGCTTATTTTCAGCTGTGAATCAAATCAATTGCTGGAGAATGAAAAGCTTAATCATACTCTGATTGATCTGTGGACGCTCAGATTGACACATATCCCCAGGGGAAGGAACTGAAAGGGTTACACACACGCATGCACACGCACACACAAACACACACACACATACACACATCACTGGTATCTATGCAAGGATATGCATGATATAGCTAGACTGTTTTTAGGTAGTCTGTTGCATTGTGTTGGATGGTGAAATAACAGCATCACTAGCAGAGAGGTTGAAATAACAATGCATTCTGTTGACTACCTGTTCACCACTTCCTTTTCTATATGCTATTATACATGCTGTGGGTTGGTTTACTAACGCGTGTTCACGAACATAATCACAGTTGGTGTCTGTGTTGACGTGAACATGTTTGTAAACATAATGACAGTGTGCATGTGTTGGCGAACCTAATAAGTGTGTGTAAGAGTGCATTTATGAACCTATTGTGTGCGTGTCAGTGTGCGTGTGTGAACCTAATATGTGCGTGTAAGTGTGTGTTTGTGAACCTAAAGTGTGCATGTCAGTGTGCATGTGTACGTGCGTTTGTGAGCCTAATGTGTGTCTGTGTGTGTCTGTGTGTGTGTGTTGGGGAGAGATGTGAGGGTTAACCTGGCGAGGGCCCCTGTAATGAGTAAGCATTCAGTCGTCGGGGCAAGATAAATGGAGGGCCCGGCACTACTGCAGCAGTCAGCAGGAAGAGAGGCCCGCGGCTTGTTTGTGCCAAATGGAGCTCGCAAAATATCAAAGGCCAGCCATCCAGAAGACGCCCGCGTTTGACAAATTTTAAATTAGCCAGAAAGATAGAGAGTGAGGGAGAGGGAGGGAGAAGAGGAGGGAGAAATGAAATTGGGAGGGGGGGTAGTAAGGGGATTGGAAAAGGGGTGGAAGAGGGGTGGAAGAGGGGAAGAGAGGAGGAGAGAAAAAGGAGGGTAAATTATGCAATCCTTTCTGTCATCCAACACACTGAAATCCATACTCGTCCGCCCTTTGTTTTGTTTTTTGGGGGGGTCATGCCAACTGGCTCACACAGAATTAGATGTTGTTTGTTTTTTTTTTTTTTTGTTTTGGGGGATCATGCCAACTGGCTCACACAGAATTAGATGTTGTTTGTTTTGTTTTTTGGGGGATCATGCCAACTGGCTCACACAGAATTAGATGTTGTTTGTTTTGTTTTTTTGGGGGGGATCATGCCAACTGGCTCACACAGAATTAGATGTTGTTTGTTTTGTTTTTTGGGGGGGATCATGCCAACTGGCTCACACAGAATTAGATGTTGTTTGTTTTGTTTTTTGGGGGGGATCATGCCAACTGGCTCACACAGAATTAGATGATGTTTGTTTTGTGTTTTGGGGGGGTCATGCCAATTGGCTCTCAAAGAATTCGATGTTGTTTGTTTTGTTTTTTGGGGGGGATCATGCCGACTGGCTCTCACAGAATTAGATGTTGTTTGTTTTGTTTTTGTGGGGGGATCATGCCAATTGGCTCTCACAGAATTAGATGTTGTTTGTTTTGTTTTTGGGGGGGATCATGCCAACTAGCTCTCATAGAATTAGATGTTCATCCATGATTCTCAAACGTCAAATTTCAAAGATGTTTCAAATGTAAGTGTTTAAGGTTAAGTTTAGGCATTACCTCAGAAATCTTAAGGCCAGGCATTTACTCTGAATCGTTAAGGTTTGGGATAGTCATTAAACTGTTGCCCCTAGTGGCCAGTTTGCACGTCATCTCCTAATGTCCAAAATCATGGATGGACGTTGAATGCTGATTTATATCACGGGTGACCTGGCTGGTCCAAGCGGCGAAGCTGACATACTGTACATGCATGGACACAGACAAACACACACACAAACACACAGACAAACACACACACAGTCTGGGAATAATGTGTGCTCACCCCTGGCTTAATTGGTTTTAGAAAACTAAACAGAGATCTCTGCTTAGTGGCGGCGATTGCAGTCCTTCTTCCTCTCTCTCCCTCCCGGACGACTCAACACACCAGGAGGCCAGTTCTTTACACACACCATTTCTCTCCCAGCAGCCACTGCCTGTTCTCAAGGGCTGTTTTAACTCCCACAACGCCACAGCACAAATCACAACGGTCTATTGGCATGGAATGAGGCACAAAATGACAACCCCAGGCAAGAATAGATGCTGAGAAGGAAAGGGAAGGGATGACAACAAGGTCAGTGGTGTCAATGGGCTGTATGTATGCATTGGGTTGTGTTGTGATGTATTGTGGTGTATTGTGTTTTGGCAATGTGGTGTGTTGTGCAGCGTTTTGGTTTGTTGTGTCGTGTTGTGTTCAGGCTATGCTCAAACCCTACAATCCAACCCGAGCACCCCCCACCCCACCCCACCCCACCCACCCCATGGGAGAGCAGCTCCCGTTCAGCCCAGTCCAAGCTCTTCTCTGTCCCTGAAGTTAGGACAGCAGAGTCCCTGCCCATCTTCCAAAAACATAGAAAACCCTACCTCTTCAAAGAGTATCTTAAATAATCCCATAGTACCCCCCCTTCGCACCCCCTTCTCACCCCATTCTCGCTCCCTTCTCACCCCCGGAAAAAAACTAGCTCTGACTTATGGCTGACTGTGATATATGGTTGTCTGTAAGTTGCTGTGGATAAGAGAGTCTGCAAAATGACTAAAATATGAAATGTTGTGGTGTGTTGTATTGTGGTGTGGTGTGTTGTGTTGTGTTGTGTGTCGTGTAATGGTGATGTGTTGTGGCGTGTTATGTTGTGATGTGTGTTGTATTGTGGTGTGTGGTGTGGTCTGTCGTGGTGTGTTGTGGTGTGTTGTATTGTAGTGTGGTGTATTGTATTGTGGTTTGTTGTGTTGTGGTGTGATGTGATGTGTGGTGTGGTCTAGGTAATCCACATTTTACCCAAACCACTGGCTCCATAGATGTCCCTTTTATGATGTAAATTTGTATAGCAGTATAGTCCACAACAATACTCTAGGCTCAATATATAGTGGTGGTAAACTCATTCCTTTGTAGAATGGGATTTTCATTGTGTGTTTTTTGGAAAGTATGTGTGTCAGTGTGTATGGATGTTGCAAGACAGGACTGCGTTGTTCATTTGCAGTGATTTTTAATTTCCAATTTCCACTTGGGTCCCCGGCTGTTCACACATAGAAACACCACCTCCAACACTGGAGCCTCACAATCCCTTTACACACACACACACACACACACACACACACACACACACACACACACACACACACACACACACACACACACACACACACACACACACACACACACACACACACACACACACACACACACACACACACACACACACACAAACAAACAATTAAATTCAATTCCGCATTATGCTGAATAACCTTGTACTTAGATTGAAACACAAAGAATATGATACGCTACTCGAGACACAACATCCAAGCTTTTTTCTGTCGTTCTTATTCTCCCCCATCGCCCTTTCTTTTCTTCTTTCTTTTTTTTACTGCCTAAATTACAGTGCCGTGCCCAGTAAAGAGTTTTCTTTTACTAATGTCAATTTACAGCCTAGCAAGAGGGAGCTGCCTCTAATCTTCTCCTACTCATTACACACCATTTCCAAGTCGTTTGGCCGCCATGCCGATTGGCTCCTCATGGTGTGTGCAGTGAGGGGTGACCTGATTGTTTATTATTTATTTATTTATTTATTTATGTTTGTATTTACACAACCACATCCCCTCTCTCCCTCCTTCCCTCTCTCCACTCCTGTTCTCTTTCTCCTGAGCCCTTCTCCTGCATTTTCTATGAATAATCAAAGTGGTCCTTAAGCAACTGGATCTGCTCCCGTGCATCCACGCACGCACGCATGCACACACACACACACACCCTCACACACACGCACGCACATACACACGCACATGCTCACACACACGCACGCACACACACACACACGCTCACACACACGCACGCACGTACACACGCACATACACACGCACACACACGCGTGTACACGTACATGCACGCGCGCACACACACGCTCACACACATACACACACACGCACGCACACACACACGCACGCACATACACACGCACACACGCGTGCACACGTACATGCACGCGCGCACACACACACGTTCACACACACACACACACACACACACACACACACACACACACACACACACACACACACACACACACACACACACACACACACACACACACACAGGGTGGGGAAACATGGATAACTGAAAAACACACAGCATAAAAGTACCACTGGTGGCCCCTCAGAGGAGAAAATGGAGGAGAATCTTTCCTAGTCAAAGCATTAAAACATTATGATATGTTAGCTAGATGTCTATGAATATCCAACACAATATCCAACACACAAGCGGAGGGGAAAGGTGAGAGGATGAGAGCACATATATGGCTGCTATGAAAGTGAACTGCGTTCACGTGTGATCAGGGATGTATTCATTCCGCCGTTTCTTAAACGGAATGAAACAGGGATAAACATACCTGAATTTGTCCAATTGAAACTCTTGTTTGCAACTGTTGGACTAATATTTACACCCTAGATCAGCTAGATGCAGGCAAGAGTCTGCAAGGCGGTATTGAATGTGTCACTGTCTGTCCATGTGTCACCGTGTGTCACCTAACATTTTTCTCTCGACCTGTGTGCACCTACGTTGCAAACTTTCATTCATAGGCTAGGTTGTAGCAACCTCATGACGGGTATAGGGAAAATTAGAGAATCATGTAATAGTCTAAACCTATCGCTGTTACATGGAACAGAATGGAATGTAATATGAATGACAGTTATCCTATAGGTTGTAATAGAAATAAGGCCATGCTGATGAAAAATACATTCTTCCTCCCTCTTCATAAAAGGCACCGACCGCCACTGACCAGTACTATACACACACAGCAGGTCTCTCTCGCATACACAGCTCAGATAAACAGACTAAACCCTTTAAAAAAGATAGTGGTGTACACAGATCTGTAAACTGCCATGGAGTTAACAGTGAATTCACATGAAGACAGACTCAGTTTCTCACTCTTTATCTGGCGGCAGGTTGCATCGAGGTTAATTAAAGTGTCGGGCCAGCAAACGCAAGGTCGCTGGGTTAAATCCCAGAGCCGACAAGGTGAAAAAATCTGTCGATGTGCCCTTGAGCAAGGCACTTAACCTCAACCAGTCCATGGGTGCTTGACCATGGTGACCTTGGCTGTGACCCCTCTCCCTCCGAGTGTTTCAGGGGGAGTTGAGATAGGCTGGTTTGACACTGTCTAGGGGGGATGGGATCAAGGCTCATCCTCATGTAAACTGGGCAGCAGGGAAGTCCCATAATGCACTGCTCCGCCTCATCCTTTTTGTCTGTCTTCATGTTCTCCTGGCTACAGGGCTCTGTGGGCCGTGGTTACCATGTGGCCCATGACTATCAAAGTAGGAGAGCAGAACAAACTAAATTAATTCATTAAAACCATGGTGTTTGACACCTAGCTGTCAGTCGACGCACCATCAACCAATACACAATCATACACAAATATAGAGCCTTCAGACAGTATTCAAACCCCTTATTGGGGCGGCAGGGTAGCCTAGTGGTTAGAGCGTTGGACTAGTAACCGAAAGGTTGCAAGTTCGAATCCCCATGCTGACAAGATACAAATCTGTCGTTCTGCCCCTGAACAGGCAGTTAACCCACTGTTCCTAGGCTGTCATTGAAAATAAGAATTTGTTCTTAACTGACTTGCCTAGTAAGAAAAATCCAGATTTTGTTTTGTTACAGCCTGCATTCAAACTGTATTAAATATTTAAATATAATAATACCCCATGATAATAAAGTGAAAACATGTTTTTTGACATTTTTGTAAATTTCTTGAAAATGAAGTACAGAATTGACTAATTTAAATAAGTGTTCACACCCCTGAATCAATACATGATAGATTCACCTTTGACAACGATTACAAGTCTTTATGGGTATGTCTCTAAGTGCTTTGCACACCTGGATTGCACAATATTTAACCATTATTATTTTCAAAATTGGTTATTGATCATTGCTAGACAACCATTTTCCGTCTTGCCATAGACTCAAGCAGATTTAAGTCAAAACTGTAACTCGGCCACTCAGTCTTCCAGGTAAACAACTCCAGTATAGATTTGGCCTTGTGTTATAGATTATTGTCCTGCTGAAAGGTGAATTCATCTCCCAGTGTCTGGTGGAAAGCAGACTGAACCAGGCTTTTCTCGAGGATTTTGCCTGTGTTTAGCTCCATTCCATTTATTTTTTTATCCTGAAAAACTCCCCAGTCTTTAAATATTACAAGCATACCCATAACATGATGCAGCTACCACTATGCTTAAGCATTTTGGAGAGATGTACTCAGTAATATGTGATATTGGATTTGCCCCAAGCATAACAACTTATATTCAGGAGAAAGGCGAATTGCTTTGCCATATTCTTTGCAGTATTGCTTTAGTGCTTTGCTGCAAACACAATGTATGCTTTGGAATATTTTTATTCGGTAGAGGCTTTCTTCTCTTCACTCTGTCAATTAAGTTAGTATTGTGGAGTAACTACAATGTTGTTGAGCCATCCTCAGTTTTCTGCTATCACAGCCGTTAAACTCTGTAACTGTTTTAAAGTCACCATTGGCCTCATGGTGAGATCCCTGTGCAGTTTCTTTCCTCTCCGGCACCTGGGATAGAAAGAATGACTCTATATTTGTAGTGACTGGGTGTATTGATACACCATACAAAGTGTAATTAACAACTTCACCATGCTCAAAGGGATTTTCAATGTGTGCTTTTTTAAATTGTACCCATCTACCAATATGTGCCCTTTTGTACATTGCAAAACCTCCCTGGTCTTTGTGGTTGAATCTGTTTGAAATGTACTACTTCACTGAGGAACCTTACTGATAATTGTATGTTTAGGGTACTGAGATGAGCTAGTCATTCAAAAATACTTTTAAACACTATTATTGCACAACGTTTTACTTCTGAATGTATTTAGGCTTGCCATGACAAAGTGGTTGAATACTTATCGACTCAAAACATTTCAGCTATTCATTTTTAATCAATTTGTAAAAAAAAATGTTTCCCACGTTTTAAGGGGTATTGTGTGTAGTAGGCCAAATACTGGCTGCTGGCCAAATTAGCTTTCGTTCTTGATTCTAGTTAGCAAGATAAATAAAAGGTTCAAATTAGGTGGGAGAAATGGGAGAAACTCCCCAAATACAGGTGTGCCAAGCCTGTAGCGTCATACCTAAGAAGACTTTAGGCTGTAATCTCTGGCAAAGGTGCTTCAACAAAGTACTGAGTAAAGGGTCTGAATACTTACGTAAATGTATTGTTTCCGTTTTTTTTAATGAATATGCAAACATTTCTAAAAACCTGTTTTTGATTTATTATTATGGGGTATTGATTGTAAATTGATGAGGGTAAAAAACTATTTATACAATTTTGGAATAAGGCTGTAATGTAACAAAATGTGGAAAAAGTCAAGTGAGCTGAATACTATCCGAATGCACAGTATAAGTGAATTTGGGGGACCATGTACAAAAAGTGCTGTAATTTCTGAATGGTTCACCCAATATGGATAAAAATGCCCTCAAATTGAAGCTAACACTTTACGGGATCAGTGTCCCTCCACCGGGACGGTTGAGCTAACGTGCTAACGTGCTAATGTGCTAACGTGCTAATGTGCTAACGTGCTAACGTGCTAATGTGCTAACGTGCTAATGTGCTAATGTGCTAACGTGCTAATGTGCTAACGTGCTAACGTGCGCTAATGTGATTAGCATGATGTTCTAAGTAACAAGAACATTTCCCAAAACTTAGTGGAACAATACCATGCTAATGGTGAGGTGAGTGCACAACAACAAAACACTTTTATCACTGCAACTGGTTGGATACAATCACCTCTGAAGTTAAATAATGTACCTACATTCAGTAATCGTGCTCTGATTTGTCATCCTGAGGGTCCCAGAGATAAAATGTAGCAGAGTTTTGTTTGATAAAGTCTATAGTTTGAACCCCTGCTGTTTCTGCATATCCTTGCTTCAGGTCCTGAGCTACAGGCAGTTAGATTTGGGCATGTCATTTTAGGCGAAAATTGAGAAAAAGGGTCCGATCCTGAGGTTCAGTATAGTCATTGTATGATTTAAAATCCAAATCCTGGAATACAGAGCCAAAACAACAACACTGTCTTAATACTTTTGGAGCTCACTGTAAGTCGGCCAGATAGGAAAAGTTGGCCAGATAGGAAAAGTTGGCCAGATAGGAAAAGTTGGCCAGATAGCACAGGCTTTGCCGACCAGACAGATAGGACAAGTCGACTAAATAGCATACGTTTTGCCAGTCAGCCAAATAGCATAAGTTCGGCCAGCCAGACAGAAAGGATACGTTTGGCAGGTCAGCCAGACAGATAGGATATGTTGGCCAGATAGGACAAGTCGGCCAGATAGCATAAGTTCAGCAGGCCGGCCAGATAGGACAAGTGAATCAGATTGATTAAGTTCAGCAGGCCGGCCAGATAGGACAAGTGGATCAGATTGATTAAGTTTAGAGGGCCGGCCAGATAGGATAAGTGGATCAGATTGATTAAGTTTAGAGGGCCGGCCGAATAGGACAAGTTGGCTAATATGACAAGTCGGTCAGAAAGCATAAGTACCGCAGGCCAGTCAGATAGGATGGGTTCGATCGTGTGGCCAGCTCTGTACATTTGGCTGGTTGGACAGATAGGATGGGTTCGACCGTGTGGCCAGCGCTGTACATTCGGATGGTTGGACAGAAAGGATGGGTTCGACCGTGTGGCCAGCTCTGTACATTCGGCTGGTCGGACAGATAGGATGGGTTCGACCGTGTGGCCAGCGCTGTACATTCGGCTGGTCGGACAGATAGGATGGGTTTGACCGTGTGGCCAGCGCTGTACATTCGGATGGTTGGACAGATAGGATGGGTTCGACCGTGTGGCCAGCTCTGTACATTCGGCTGGTCGGACAGATAGGATGGGTTCGACCGTGTGGCCAGCGCTGTACATTCGGCTGGTCGGACAGATAGGATGGGTTCGACCGTGTGGCCAGCGCTGTAATTTCGGCTGGCCGGACAGATAGGATGGGTTCGACCGTGTGGCCAGCGCTGTACATTCGGCTGGTTGGACAGATAGGATGGGTTCGACCGTGTGGCCAGCGCTGTACATTCGGCTGGTTGGACAGATAGGATGGGTTCGACCGTGTGGCCAGCTCTGTACATTCGGCTGGTTGGACAGATAGGATGGGTTCGACCGTGTGGCCAGCGCTGTACATTCGGCTGGTTGGACAGATA
The DNA here is from genome assembly GCF_023373465.1 of Oncorhynchus keta. Taxonomy (NCBI): domain Eukaryota; kingdom Metazoa; phylum Chordata; class Actinopteri; order Salmoniformes; family Salmonidae; genus Oncorhynchus; species Oncorhynchus keta. The sequence goes on from NC_068421.1 coordinate 22,927,809, forward strand.
GGATGGGTTCGACCGTGTGGCCAGCGCTGTAATTTCGGCTGGTTGGACAGATAGGATGGGTTGACCGTGTGGCCAGCGCTGTACATTCAGCTGGTCGGACTGATAGGATGGGTTCGACCGTGTGGCCAGCGCTGTACATTCGGCTGGTTGGACAGATAGGATGGGTTCGACCGTGTGGCCAGCGCTGTACATTCGGCTGGTCGGACAGATAGGATGGGTTCGACCGTGTGGCCAGCGCTGTACATTCGGCTGGTTGGACAGATAGGATGGGTTCGACCGTGTGGCCAGCGCTGTACATTCGGCTGGTCGGACAGATAGGATGGGTTCGACCGTGTGGCCAGCGCTGTACATTCGGCTGGTCGGACAGATAGGATGGGTTCGACCGTGTGGCCAGCGCTGTACATTCGGCTGGTCGGACAGATAGGATGGGTTCGACCGTGTGGCCAGCGCTGTACATTCGGCTGGTCGGACAGATAGGATGGGTTCGACCGTGTGGCCAGCGCTGTACATTCGGCTGGTTGGACAGATAGGATGGGTTCGACCGTGTGGCCAGCGCTGTACATTCGGCTGGTCGGACAGATAGGATGGGTTCGACCGTGTGGCCAGCGCTGTACATTCGGCTGGTCGGACAGATAGGATGGGTTCGACCGTGTGGCCAGCGCTGTACATTCGGCTGGTCGGACAGATAGGATGGGTTCGACCGTGTGGCCAGCGCTGTACATTCGGCTGGTCGGACAGATACAGGATAGGATGGGTTCGACCGTGTGGCCAGCGCTGTACATTCGGCTGGTCGGACAGATAGGATGGGTTCGACCGTGTGGCCAGCTCTGTACATTCGGCTGGTTGGACAGATAGGATGGGTTCGACCGTGTGGCCAGCGCTGTACATGGTCGGCTGGTCGGACAGATAGGATGGGTTCGACCGTGTGGCCAGCGCTGTACATTCGGCTGGTCGGACAGATAGGATGGGTTCGACCGTGTGGCCAGCTCTGTACATTCGGCTGGTCGGACAGATAGGATGGGTTCGACCGTGTGGCCAGAGCTGTACATTCGGCTGGTCGGACAGATAGGATGGGTTCGACCGTGTGGCCAGCGCTGTACATTCGGCTGGTCGGACAGATAGGGCATGTCGAACAAATAGGACAAATCAGACAGATAGCCCAAGTTGTCCCGATAGGACAAGGTGGTCAGATAGAACAAGTTCGGCCTACTGGACAGATAGGCCAAGTTTGGCCAGCTGGCCAGATATGAGAAGATCAGCCGCCCAGATGAGTGTATGGATAGAGGAAGGAGGGAAAAGGCCATGAGGTCACCCTGAGGGCAGTGCATTTGTCTGTCTGGCACATCTGTGTGTGTCTGTGTGTGTCTGTATGGGTGAGAGCGTTTGTGTGTGTGTGTCTGCATGTGTGTATATCTGTGTGTGTGTCTGTATGGGTGAGTGTGTTTGTGTGTGTCTGTGTGTGTCTGTATGTCTGTGTGTGTGTGTCTGTATGGGTGAGTGCGTGTGTAAGGGGTATCTTTGTCTCTATGTTTAGGTTAGCAGGGTCAGTTTGGATAGACAGCGCCACAGATTTTGTCACCAAGGCAACCAGTCTTGTAGGTATTTCACCGAGGCCAACAACCGGCAGCAACACTCATCACTGTCACTGGATGCTGTCCTGGAAACGCGTACATGCGCAAACAGACACACACACACAAATACACACTCCCACACACACACACAACCATCACAACCAACAGCAGCTTACATTCAAACTTTGACAGACTCACAATCCCATTGTAACAAATCATTTTTGTTCTGTCATGCCTTACAATACTCTAATAATACTTTGTCCATGATCCTCAATGTAGCCTTTGTCGATTACCTACAGTATTTCTCTGAGACTGTAATATCACCAACTCTAATAGTATTCTGCAGTCATTACCGGCAGGTAGCTTAGTGTTAAGAGCGTTGGACCAGTAACCACAAGGTTGCTGGTTCGAATGTCTGCGCTGACTAGGTGAATAATCTGCCGATATGCCCTTGAGCAAGGCACTTAACCCTAATTGCTCTGGATAAGTGTGTCTGCTAAAAGTAGAATTACCAAGCACCTGTCTTTGAACACCCACAAAAGCATGGCCCTGTGTGTCTAGACGGACAGACAAGCTGACTTTTGCTTCACACACACATTACCGTCTCTGCCCATCCCGTCTCTATTCAAAGTGTAACTGGGTAATTGGGATGTTTTTCATTAGCCGTTAGATGAGAATCCAGAGATTAGGGGAGAAAATGGCCTCATCATGGTGTGGGTGTATGTGTGTGTATGCGTGCGTGCCATGCGGCCCGGAACGAAGACGCTCCCACTCACAAAAGGGAACAAATTGTCCTGACTCTTATAACAGCAGGCCTTATTCCACCATTACTACAGAAGAAGAGAAGGGAAGGAGTCATCCCAAAATCCAAAAAAAGATTGCTGTAAAGAGAGAGCAGGAGATGGAAAGGTAGAGAAAAATAAGACTGGAGATAAAGAGGGGAAATGAAAAGAAAAGATGAGCTGATGATGAGGCAATCGGTTGGGTTGGGATGAGAGAGAGGGACAAATGAAACGAGAGAGACAAAGAGAGAGAGGGAGGGAGAGAGAGAGGGAAGGAGACAGAGAGAGCAGGAGCGAGAGGGTGAGAGAGACAGTGGGAGGGAGGGAGGGAGGAGAGAGAGAGAGAGAGAGAGAGAGAGAGAGGAGAGAGAGAGAGAGCGGGAGGGGAGAGAGAGACAGCGGGAGGGGGGAGGAGAGAGGGAGGGAGGGAGGGAGGGAGGGAGGGAGGGAGGGAGGGGGAGACAGAGGGAAGGAGAGAGAAAGAGAGCAGGAGGGAGAGAGACAGAGAGCGGGAGAGAAAGTGACAAAGAGAGAGCGGGAGGGAGAAGCGGCCCAGTGAGGCAGAACGGTGAGAGGTTAGAGAGGATCAGAGAAATCGGGGTAAATGTGGTGTGTATGAACATACTTGATGTTAGCAGTGGCCATACTGTACAGTTAATAGAGTGTACAGTACACAGTATGTTTGGGGTTATTCAAACATTGTATTCAATGTTTACTGTACCATGTGAACGCATTTCACTGGTTCTGGAGTGTGGAGAATTTCAGTGTGTGTGTGTGTGTCCGTGCATGATGCTTTATCTCACGCTGGGGTCAGGTGGATGAGACAGGGACAGACGAGCACACAAAAGGGCCCTCTCAGCACTTCTTTCTCCCTCCCTCCCTCCCTCCCCCCTCCCTCCCTCCCTCCCTCCCTCCCTCCCTCCCTCCGCAGTGTTAGCACAACAGTTCCAGAGGTTACCATTCAATTAAGCGTCAGTGCTCATCTAGCTCGGGCTAGACAAAGACTCCACTCCTCCTTCTCTCATCCCTCTATCCCTCCTTCCCTCTCTCTCTCATCCCTCCACCAAACTTGTAATTACAATGTTCAACACTCTGCTCCTTCGTGACCCACTGTAAAATATGACCATCAATTTGGACCTTATCCTTTCATCAGGCTTGCTTGGCCGATGCTGGGTGATTCTGGCTAGGCCCCCGTCAGGATGAAGAATATTGCCGGCCGCTATCTCCCGTAATGAATTACTTTCACTTTTCACCTCGCCCAGGTATCAGTTTGAACTTATCGTCACAAATCATCTTCTTTTAATTTTTTTTTCTTCCCTCCACCCTCCCTTTTAACCATGTAGACTTACACTAAATTAAAATATGAAGTCACTCCATTTAGAAGTTGCTGCTGCAAGCATTTGTGTGATGGGCGATGTAGAGGAATAAAGATGACCTGAAATAAAAAAGAAACATGATTAAAAAGAAAAATATAGATCTTTTAAAAACACAGAAAAATCCCCTTCTAACTAGATTGTAGAGGCTGTTAATATGGCCGGACCGTCTCTAGCCAAAGAGAACATAAATCACACAGGGTGTGCATGTCTTTGTGTGTGTGTGTGTGTGTGCGTGCATGTCTTTGTGTGTGTGTGTGTTCGTATGCGTGTGCGTGTGTGTGTGTGTGAGAGAGAGAAATAGAGAGAGAGAGAGAAAGAGAGAAAGAGAGAGAGAGTGAGAAAGAATTAGAACGAGAGAGTGTTGATTCGTTTTTTCAAACTTATACAATGACATTTGAAAGCCATGCAAGGCGAGCTGACTAATAACGGCAGACATAAGTTCCGCAGGCCGGTCAGATAGGACAGGTTCGGCCGGGTGGCCATGTATGTAATTTTGGACGATTGGACAAGTTCGGCCGACCTGAACGGTAGGATAAATTCGGCCAACCGAAAAGATGGGTAAAGTCAGCCAGATAGTACTAGATATGTCGGCCAGATAGAATCAGACTGGCCGGCAGACCAGATATGATGAGTGCGGCCGGCCAGACAGACAGGTATAAGTTCGGCCGGCTGGCCAGATAGGATAAGTTAGCCAGATAGGACAAGTCAGTCAGATAGCACAAGTTCAGCCAGCCAGATAGGATAAGTTTTGCAAAATAGGACAAGTCGGCCGAACAGATAGTATAAGTTTGGCCGGCTGGACAGATAGGATAACTTAGGCCAGCCAGCCAGATAGGACAAGTCGTTCAGACAGGACAAGTTGGACAGACAGCCTAAGTTCATCCAGTTAGCCAGATAGGGCAATGTGTCTAACCGATACCATCAGTGTCCATGGAAATGTGTCTAACTGATACCTTAAGTATCCATGAAAATGTGTCTAACCGATACCTTCAGTGTCCATGGAAATGTGTCTAACCGATACCTTAAGTATCCATGAAAATGTGTCTAACCGATACCTTCAGTGTCCATGGAAATGTGTCTAACCGATACCTTCATTGTCCATGGAAATGTGTCTAACCGATACCTTCAGTATCCATGAAAATGTATCTAACCGATACCTTCAGTGTCCATGGAAATGTGTCTAACCGATACCTTCATTGTCCATGGAAATGTGTCTAACCGATACCTTCAGTGTCCATGGAGATGTGTCTAACCGATACCTTCAGTATCCATGAACATGTATCTAACCGATACCTTCAGTGTCCATGGAAATGTGTCTAACTGATACCTTAAGTATCCATGGAAATGTGTCTAACTGATACCTTAAGTATCCATGGAAATGTGTCTAACCGATACCTTCAGTATCCATGAAAATGTGTCTAACCGATACATTCAGTGTCCATGGAAATGTGTCTAACCGATACCTTCAGTGTCCATGGAAATGTGTCTAACCGATACCTTCAGTGTCCATGGAAATGTGTCTAAACGATACGTTCATTGTCCATGGAAATGTGTCTAACCGATACCTTCAGTATCCATGAAAATGTGTCTAACCGATACCTTCAGTGTCCATGGAAATGTGTCTAACCGATACCTTAAGTATCCATGGAAATGTGTCTAACCGATACCTTCAGTGTCCATGGAAATGTGTCTAACCGATACCTTCAGTGTCCATGGAAATGTGTCTAACCGATACCTTCAGTGTCCATGGAAATGTGTCTAACCGATACCTTCAGTGTCCATGGAAATGTGTCTAACCGATACCTTCAGTGTCCATGGAAATGTGTCTAACCGATACCTTCATTGTCCATGGAAATGTGTCTAACCGATACCTTCAGTATCCATGAAAATGTATCTAACCGATACCTTCAGTGTCCATGGAAATGTGTCTAACTGATACCTTAAGTATCCATGGAAATGTGTCTAACTGATACCTTAAGTATCCATGGAAATGTGTCTAACCGATACCATCAGTGTCCATGAAAATGTGTCTAACCGATACATTCAGTGTCCATGGAAATGTGTCTAACCGATACCTTCAGTGTCCATGGAAATGTGTCTAACCGATACCTTCAGTGTCCATGGAAATGTGTCTAAACGATACGTTCATTGTCCATGGAAATGTGTCTAACCGATACCTTCAGTATCCATGAAAATGTGTCTAACCGATACCTTCAGTGTCCATGGAAATGTGTCTAACCGATACCTTCAGTGTCCATGGAAATGTGTCTAACTGATACCTTAAGTATCCATGGAAATGTGTCTAACTGATACCTTCAGTGTCCATGGAAATGTGTCTAACCGATACGTTCATTGTCCATGGAAATGTGTCTAACCGATACCTTCAGTATCCATGAAAATGTGTCTAACTGATACCTTCAGTGTCCATGGAAATGTGTCTAACCGATACCTTCAGTATCCATGGAAATGTGTCTAACTGATACCTTAAGTATCCATGGAAATGTGTCTAACTGATACCTTCAGTGTCCATGGAAATGTGTCTAACCGATACCTTCAGTGTCCATGGAAATGTGTCTAACTGATACCTTCAGTGTCCATGGAAATGTGTCTAACTGATACCTTCAGTGTCCATGGAAATGTGTCTAACCGATACCTTCAGTGTCCATGGAAATGTGTCTAACCGATACCTTCAGTGTCCATGGAAATGTGTCTAACCGATACCTTAAGTATCCATGGAAATGTGTCTAACTGATACCTTCAGTGTCCATGGAAATGTGTCTAACCGATACCTTCAGTGTCCATGGAAATGTGTCTAACCGATACCATCAGTGTCCATGGAAATGTGTCTAACCGATACCTTCAGTGTCCATGGAAATGTGTCTAACCGATACCTTCAGTGTCCATGGAAATGTGTCTAACCGATACCTTCAGTGTCCATGGAAATGTGTCTAACCGATACCTTCAGTGTCCATGGAAATGTGTCTAACCGATACCTTCAGTGTCCATGGAAATGTGTCTAACTGATACCTTAAGTATCCATGGAAATGTGTCTAACCGATACCATCAGTGTCCATGGAAATGTGTCTAACCGATACCTTCAGTGTCCATGGAAATGTGTCTAACCGATACCTTCAGTGTCCATGGAAATGTGTCTAACCGATACCTTCAGTGTCCATGGAAATGTGTCTTAATCCATGGAAATGATACCTTCAGTGTCCATGGAAATGTGTCTAACCGATACCTTCAGTGTCCATGGAAATGTGTCTAACCGATACCTTCAGTGTCCATGGAAATGTGTCTAACCGATACCTTCAGTGTCCATGGAAATGTGTCTAACCGATACCTTCAGTGTCCATGGAAATGTGTCTAACCGATACCTTCAGTGTCCATGGAAATGTGTCTAACCGATACCTTCAGTGTCCATGGAAATGTGTCTAACCGATACCTTAAGTATCCATGGAAATGTGTCTAACTGATACCTTAAGTGTCCAGGGAAATGTGTCTAACTGATACCTTCAGTGTCCATGGAAATGTGTCTAACCGATACCTTCAGTGTCCATGGAAATGTGTCTAACCGATACCTTAAGTGTCCATGGAAATGTGTCTAACTGATACCTTCAGTGTCCAGGGAAATGTGTCTAACTGATACCTTCAGTATCCATGGAAATGTGTCTAGTATCCATGGAAATGTGTCTAACCTGTATCCATACCTTAAGTATCCATGGAAATGTGTCTAACTGATACCTTAAGTATCCATGGAAATGTGTCTAACTGATACCTTAAGTATCCATGGAAATGTGTCTAACTGATACCTTAAGTATCCATGTCCATGGAAATGTGTCTAACTGATACCTTCAGTGTCCAGGGAAATGTGTCTAACTGATACCTTAAGTATCCATGGAAATGTGTCTAACTGATACCTTAAGTATCCATGGAAATGTGTCTAACTGATACCTTAAGTATCCATGGAAATGTGTCTAACCGATACCTTAAGTATCCATGGAAATGTGTCTAACTGATACCTTAAGTATCCATGGAAATGTGTCTAACCGATACCTTCAGTATCCATGGAAATGTGTCTAACCGATACCTTCAGTGTCCATGGAAATGTGTCTAACTGATACCTTCAGTGTCCATGGAAATGTGTCTAACCGATACCTTCAGTGTCCATGGAAATGTGTCTAACCGATACCTTCAGTGTCCATGGAAATGTGTCTAACTGATACCTTCAGTGTCCATGGAAATGTGTCTAACCGATACCTTCAGTGTCCATGGAAATGTGTCTAACTGATACCTTAAGTGTCCATGGAAATGTGTCTAACTGATACCTTAAGTATCCATGGAAATGTGTCTAACTGATACCTTAAGTATCCATGGAAATGTGTCTAACTGATACCTTAAGTATCCATGGAAATGTGTCTAACTGATACCTTAAGTATCCATGGAAATGTGTCTAACCGATACCTTAAGTATCCATGGAAATGTGTCTAACCGATACCATCAGTATCCATGGAAATGTGTCTAACTGATACCTTCAGTGTCCATGGAAATGTGTCTAACTGATACCTTAAGTATCCATGGAAATGTGTCTAACTGATACCTTCAGTATCCATGGAAATGTGTCTAACTGATACCTTAAGTATCCATGGAAATGTGTCTAACTGATACCTTCTAACTGATACCTTAAGTATCCATGGAAATGTGTCTAACCGATACCTTCAGTGTCCATGGAAATGTGTCTAACCGATACCTTCAGTGTCCATGGAAATGTGTCTAACCGATACCTTCAGTGTCCATGGAAATGTGTCTAACCGATACCTTAAGTGTGCAGGGTTTGACTCTGAGTAAAAAAATGTAATGAACTGTTTTTATCTGAAAGAGATACATTCATGTGAGACCACTGAATCCCTGAATGCATGGCAATTTCTGCTCTTTTTTAACATATAGTTCTCTACTCTTAGATTGCTTCATGTCTTAGTGGAGGACCTCTGTGATAAATGGCTTCATGTCTTAGTGGAGGACCTCTGTGATAAATGGCTTCATGTCTTAGTGGAGGACCTCTGTGATAAATGGCTTCATGTCTTAGTGGAGGACCTCTGTGATAAATGGCTTCATGTCTTAGTGGAGGACCTCTGTGATAAATGGCTTCATGTCTTAGTGGAGGACCTCTGTGATAAATGGCTTCATGTCTTAGTGGAGGACCTCTGTGATAAATGGCTTCATGTCTTAGTGGAGGACCTCTGTGATAAATGGCTTCATGTCTTAGTGGAGGACCTCTGTGATAAATGGCTTCATGTCTTAGTGGAGGACCTCCGTGATAAATGGCTTCATGTCTTAGTGGAGGACCTCTGTGATAAATGGCTTCATGTCTTAGTGGAGGACCTCCGTGATAAATGGCTTCATGTCTTATTGGAGGACCTCTGTGATAAATGGCTTCATGTCTTAGTGGAGGACCTCTGTGATAAATGGCTTCATGTCTTAGTGGAGGACCTCTGTGATAAATGGCTTCATGTCTTAGTGGAGGACCTCTGTGATAAATGGCTTCATGTCTTAGTGGAGGACCTCTGTGATAAATGGCTTCATGTCTTAGTGGAGGACCTCTGTGATAAATGGCTTCATGTCTTAGTGGAGGACCTCTGTGATAAATGGCTTCATGTCTTAGTGGAGGACCTCTGTGATAAATGGCTTCATGTCTTAGTGGAGGACCTCTGTGATAAATGGCTTCATGTCTTAGTGGAGGACCTCTGTGATAAATGGCTTCATGTCTTAGTGGAGGACCTCTGTGATAAATGGCTTCATGTCTTATTGGAGGACCTCTGTGATAAATGGCTTCATGTCTTAGTGGAGGACCTCTGTGATAAATGGCTTCATGTCTTAGTGGAGGACCTCTGTGATAAATGGCTTCATGTCTTAGTGGAGGACCTCTGTGATAAATGGCTTCATGTCTTAGTGGAGGACCTCTGTGATAAATGGCTTGATAAATGGCTTCATGTCTTAGTGGAGGACCATGTCTGTGATAAATGGCTTCATGTCTTATTGGAGGACCTCTGTGATAAATGGCTTCATGTCTTATTGGAGGACCTCTGTGATAAATGGCTTCATGTCTTAGTGGAGGACCTCTGTGATAAATGGCTTCATGTCTTAGTGGAGGACCTCTGTGATAAATGGCTTCATGTCTTATTGGAGGACCTCTGTGATAAATGGCTTCATGTCTTAGTGGAGGACCTCTGTGATAAATGGCTTCATGTCTTAGTGGAGGACCTCTGTGATAAATGGCTTCATGTCTTATTGGAGGACCTCTGTGATAAATGGCTTCATGTCTTAGTGGAGGACCTCTGTGATAAATGGCTTCATGTCTTAGTGGAGGACCTCTGTGATAAATGGCTTCATGTCTTAGTGGAGGACCTCTGTGATAAATGGCTTCATGTCTTAGTGGAGGACCTCTGTGATAAATGGCTTCATGTCTTAGTGGAGGACCTCTGTGATAAATGGCTTCATGTCTTAGTGGAGGACCTCTGTGATAAATGGCTTCATGTCTTAGTGGAGGACCTCTGTGATAAATGGCTTCATGTCTTAGTGGAGGACCTCTGTGATAAATGGCTTCATGTCTTAGTGGAGGACCTCTGTGATAAATGGCTTCATGTCTTAGTGGAGGACCTCTGTGATAAATGGCTTCATGTCTTAGTGGAGGACCTCTGTGATAAATGGCTTCATGTCTTAGTGGAGGACCTCTGTGATAAATGGCTTCATGTCTTAGTGGAGGACCTCTGTGATAAATGGCTTCATGTCTTAGTGGAGGACCTCTGTGATAAATGGCTTCATGTCTTATTGGAGGACCTCTGTGATAAATGGCTTCATGTCTTAGTGGAGGACCTCTGTGATAAATGGCTTCATGTCTTAGTGGAGGACCTCTGTGATAAATGGCTTCATGTCTTAGTGGAGGACCTCTGTGATAAATGGCTTCATGTCTTAGTGGAGGACCTCTGTGATAAATGGCTTCATGTCTTAGTGGAGGACCTCTGTGATAAATGGCTTCATGTCTTAGTGGAGGACCTCTGTGATAAATGGCTTCATGTCTTAGTGGAGGACCTCTGTGATAAATGGCTTCATGTCTTAGTGGAGGACCTCTGTGATAAATGGCTTCATGTCTTAGTGGAGGAGCTCTGTGATAAATGGCTTCATGTCTTAGTGGAGGACCTTTGTGATAAATGGCTTCATGTCTTAGTGGAGGACCTCTGTGATAAATGGCTTCATGTCTTAGTGGAGGACCTCTGTGATAAATGGCTTCATGTCTTAGTGGAGGACCTCTGTGATAAATGGCTTCATGTCTTATTGGAGGACCTCTGTGATAAATGGCTTCATGTCTTAGTGGAGGACCTCTGTGATAAATGGCTTCATGTCTTAGTGGAGGACCTCTGTGATAAATGGCTTCATGTCTTAGTGGAGGACCTCTGTGATAAATGGCTTCATGTCTTATTGGAGGACCTCTGTGATAAATGGCTTCATGTCTTAGTGGAGGACCTCTGTGATAAATGGCTTCATGTCTTAGTGGAGGACCTCTGTGATAAATGGCTTCATGTCTTATTGGAGGACCTCTGTGATAAATGGCTTCATGTCTTAGTGGAGGACCTCTGTGATAAATGGCTTCATGTCTTAGTGGAGGACCTCTGTGATAAATGGCTTCATGTCTTAGTGGAGGACCTCTGTGATAAATGGCTTCATGTCTTAGTGGAGGACCTCTGTGATAAATGGCTTCATGTCTTAGTGGAGGACCTCTGTGATAAATGGCTTCATGTCTTAGTGGAGGACCTCTGTGATAAATGGCTTCATGTCTTAGTGGAGGACCTCTGTGATAAATGGCTTCATGTCTTAGTGGAGGACCTCTGTGATAAATGGCTTCATGTCTTATTGGAGGACCTCTGTGATAAATGGCTTCATGTCTTAGTGGAGGACCTCTGTGATAAATGGCTTCATGTCTTAGTGGAGGACCTCTGTGATAAATGGCTTCATGTCTTATTGGAGGACCTCTGTGATAAATGGCTTCATGTCTTAGTGGAGGACCTCTGTGATAAATGGCTTCATGTCTTAGTGGAGGACCTCTGTGATAAATGGCTTCATGTCTTATTGGAGGACCTCTGTGATAAATGGCTTCATGTTTTAGTGGAGGACCTCTGTGATAAATGGCTTCATGTCTTAGTGGAGGACCTCTGTGATAAATGGCTTCATGTCTTAGTGGAGGACCTCTGTGATAAATGGCTTCATGTTTAGTGGAGGACCTCTGTGATAAATGGCTTCATGTCTTAGTGGAGGACCTCTGTGATAAATGGCTTCATGTCTTAGTGGAGGACCTGGAGGACCTCTGTGATAAATGGCTTCATGTCTTAGTGGAGGACCTCTGTGATAAATGGCTTCATGTTTTAGTGCAGGACCTCTGTGATAAATGGCTTCATGTTTTAGTGCAGGACCTCTGTGATAAATGGCTTCATGTCTTAGTGGAGGACCTCTGTGATAAATGGCTTCATGTCTTAGTGGAGGACCTCTGTGATAAATGGCTTCATGTCTTAGTGGAGGACCTCCGTGATAAAATGTGCTGGATGTCTTAGTGGAGGACCTCCGTGATAAAATGTGCTGGATGTCTTAGTGGAGGACCTCTGTGATAAAATGTGCTGGATGTCTTAGTGCAGGACCTCTGTGATAAAATGTGCTGGATGTGTGCCGCAACGTGTGTCTGTGCACAAATATCCGGGGTAGTACAGTCAATGTAGTCCTAGGCTGAAGGTTTGGCACTGGGTAGGACTGGTACCATACACACACACACACACAAAGAGATTTACAATATACTTTTGTACGCATATACAGGTATATTATCTGTTGTCATCCTCACCCTCCCTGCTCCCCACTGCCTCACCCACTGATAACAGTAGTGACTGCCTCTGATGATACCAATTCACAAAGGCCCATTCTCACCTCTGCTGTCAGGGCCACCGCAACCCTCTACACACACACACACACACACACACACACACACACACACACACACACACACACACACACACACACACACACACACACACACACACACACACACACACACACACACACACACACACACACACACACACACACACACACACACACACACACACACACACACACACACACACTGTGTGCAGATGCAGCTGCCTCGGACATGCAGGCTCCATATGTCACAGGCAGTAGGGGAGCGATGCTCTTCCCAGCACAGCTAATCAATCACAGAGACCCCATCCTCCAAGGTTCAGCACAGCACCACAGGGTACAGGGCAGAACACAGAACAGTGCTCCAAAAACACCAGCTTTTTTAAGCTGAGCCCGAGAGAATTCTCACCACAACTTCATTCTGGTCAAATGAGAGAGAGGGATGGAATTGGTACCTGGTTTTCCTTTGTGACAGAGACAGGAAACAAAGGTGAAAGAGCAGTCCATTGTCCATTATTCTTTGCCCCCAACGTTGTCCCATCTTCTTTGGAACCTCAAAATTACAGATTGTGCTTTTAAACACACCAGGTTTTCAATTGTTCCCTCTTCCCCCTCTATTCTCCTGTCTACAGTATGCTTTACCCCTCACTCTTCCCCTCCTCCCTCTTGTCCCTCTCTCCACAGGTGAGAAGAGAAGAAGAAGCGAACTTCGTAGTCGGTCGTCTCAGTGTTGTCCCCCTTAGTGAGACTGTCATCTCGCACTGTGTGTAATGGCCATCGTAATCTGCACATTATGGGTCAGGGACGAGGAACGTGTCACCAGGGCGGTCTGAGTCCCCAGTCCCAGGGACCCCCAGAGGCCTCCACATAAAAGCCTCTACAGGGACTCCCGCCCTGAGGGACGTCAATACTGTCGATTGGGTATTAAAGAGCAGTCCATCAGGCTGCCGTCACTAGAGGGTACGGGGGTGGGCCAGGGTGGATGGGGGGGTCCCTCTCCTCTAAGGGAGGCCTCTGTAACCTTCAGTGTGTATTAACACCCAAGGGGGTCTCCAGTGACATGCCATCCCTCCTGACTATCGACAGATCTGGTGACAAAGAGCCTCCGCTGGGTCGTCGTTCTTCTCTGCACTGCGGTGTGGTGTGATCAGCCTGAGGAGAGGAGAGGAGAGGAGAGGAGAGGAGAAACTGACCTCTTTCTCTTTCAAACTACTCTTTTTCAGTCTACACACAGTGAATGTTGGGGGATATGGTATTTTGAATGGGCATTTAATTCACTAAGCTCTGCTCGCCCCGGGCCTTTGCCTGTTCTCACACACCACACCCCACACCAAACCAATGCCCACTACATGCCCGCTGTGTCCCTACCCACTGCAGCCCCCTGCACAGCCACCACCATCTGCTCCCTGCCACTACCCTGGCACTGCCCTCCACTCTCCTCTCTCATGCAGGGCACTGACCACTGCGCTGACACCCTCTCACCACGCTACCTCTCACCAGGCAGGAAGCACAAACACAAACACACCAACACACCCTGCATGCTGGGAGCTGTGGTGCATCCGGCCTAAACATGAACCTTCTAATGTCACTGTGGAGATGTCACAAAGAAAAAAAGAATGTAGTGTGTGTGTGTGTGTGTGTGTGTGTGTGTGTGTGTGTGTGTGTGTGTGTGTGTGTGTGTGTGTGTGTGTGTGTGTGTGTGTGTGTGTGTGTGTGTGTGTGTGTGTGTGTGTGTGTGTGTGTAGGTGGGCGTACATGCATGTGCAGAAGTGTGCACATCACATGAAAGATGGTGCCGGGGCCACTGAACTCATTTTCGCTTCTCCCACTACACCCCTGACCTCTGACCCTTGGGGGTCTCATTTACCCCGCCCCCCTTCCCATCATGCTGTTCAGAAGGGAAAGGGGGTGAAAGCTCTTTGGCTAAAGGCAGGGTGAGGTGTCACTGTCTTACCGTCTCACCCTCTTTTGTTTTAACCTCTTCACCCATCATTTCAGTTCTTTATGGCCTCTGTGGGTTATGGCGCCAGGCTACAAATCTTGGGCACGCAACTAAAGCTGTCAGGTAGGCAGCACGGTCACCTTGGACTGGAGATGCACATCACCACAGGGGCCCAGGACACACAAACACACAGCCACAGCCACAGACTCAGACACAGACACATTCACAGACACCCCTCTCATTTTCGCTCCCCAGCACCACTCCCCCAGAGGCTAGTTAATATTCCAAAAACAGGGGGGTGTAAGGATTATAGCAATCTTCTCTTTTTCTTATTTTCCACCCTCCCTTTCTCTTCTCTTCCACTGCACCCCCCTCTCCATTCACCCCTGTGTCGTAACTTTACTTGCATTAATGTGATGACTGTTATTTATCTAATCAACTAACTATATTTCATTGTTACCCGATTAAATGAATCACGTAACAATTAACTCATTAGGATTTGGGGCACCACAAGAGCAGTTCTTTAAAGAGTTACCATCACCCCCAAAACATTTTTAAAGGTCTTTAATTAAATATTACATCCTTAAACAGTCAACTTATTAATCATAACCTTGTATCATATCATCCTTCTGAACAGTCACATCCTCCTTGCATCTGCAAAAAAAACAGCCTTACATATGATTCAGTACTACACAAATTGGTGTAATTATTTATTTACTAGCTATCTAAATGGTAACACAGGATAGACATACATACTTAATACATGAGGTCCATAGCGGACTGACACATTATGGCGGCTTGTTACAAAAGACATGGAGAGAGAGAGAGGGACAGAGACATAATACTTCAGTACATTTAGAAACTACTCTCACAGTAATCATATATATTGCACACAAACCTGTTTGGAGTCAGAAATCATGAATGTATTTACGTGTAAATGTCTTTGGTTCTTTGTGTATTTCTGTCGGAAACCGGTCTTCTTGGAAAGGTTGTGGCGGAGTACCCTCCTCTCAGTCTGGTCTGGCCCCCTGCTCTGAGGCAGCTGTGAGTGGGTGCTCTCCTTATTGGTAGCTGCAGCTCAATATGGTGACTGGAGTATGAGCGAGTGAGTGTGTCGAAAGGAGTGGGTGTATGGAAAGGAGTGGGTGTATGGAAAGGAGTGGGTGTATGGAAAGTAGTGGGTGTATGGAAAGGAGTGGGTGTATGGAAAGGAGTGGGTGTATTGAAAGTAGTGGGTGTATGGAAAGGAGTGGGTGTATTGAAAGGAGTGGGTGTATGGAAAGTAGTGGGTGTATGGAAAGGAGTGGGTGTATGGAAAGGAGTGGGTGTATGGAAAGGAGTGGGTGTATGGAAAGGAGTGGGTGTATGGAAAGGAGTGGGTGTATTGAAAGGAGTGGGTGTATGGAAAGGAGTGGGTGTATGGAAAGGAGTGGGTGTATGGAAAGGAGTGGGTGTATGGAAAGGAGTGGGTGTATGGAAAGTAGTGGGTGTATGGAAAGGAGTGGGTGTATGGAAAGGAGTGGGTGTATTGAAAGGAGTGGGTGTATGGAAAGGAGTGGGTGTATGGAAAGGAGTGGGTGTATGGAAAGGAGTGGGTGTATGGAAAGACTACTATAGTTACCCCCCCAGCCCGCCCTCGTCTTCCTACTACAGCTCGGTGGCACCCGCCCCCGGCAGCCTCCCCTCCAGCCATCTCAACAAGGCTGTGGGCATGCCTCCGGTGATCCACTCTAACACACACCCATCTGATCTGGGGATGAAGACTCCCGTTGGTGGTCACAAGCGTCTGATCCCGTCTCCAGAGCCCAGCCCAGAAGGGGGCTACGTGGGTCAACACTCCCAGGGCCTTGGGGGCCACTATGCTGACTCCTACCTGAAACGCAAGCGTATCTTCTAATGTAAACCAATCAAAGCTTCTTGTATGAGTTGCCAATTAACAGCCAGGATGTGGCTCATGGCTCCATTTCACACCGGAGCTCCTCCAATCAGCTTTTAGGTTTGGGCTTGGTGGTCCAGTGGTCTCTCACTTGTGTTCCTGCCAGCGACCCCTGGAGGGCGCTGGGGTTGCAGCCTGTTGCTAATGTAAGTCGCTCTGGATAAGAGCGTCTGCTAAATGACTTAAATGTAATGTATGTAAATGAAAGAAGTGGGTGTATGGAAAGAAGTATGTGTATTGAAAGCGAATCAACTAATTGGGAAGATTTGTTGCTACTCAAGAACGTTTTGCGCGGCTGATTGGGATGCACGACGAGTCGATAAGCCAGATAGCAGATACCGGTGTTGTATGGACATACTACTAACCTGAAAAACTACTGGGCAGCTGCACGGTCGTGTCGCCAGCACTAACTAATGTGGCCATTTCTCACTCAGATGATTTTATTTCAACTATGATAACAGCCTACACAATGAACTAATATTTGTAAACATATAGGTGTCACCTTAATACATGCATCCAGTTGAAGTCAGAAGTTTAGCTAAATACATTTAAACTCAGTTTTTCACAATTCCTGACATTTAATCCTGGTAAAAATCCCCCGTCTTAGGTCAGTTAGGATCACCACCTTATTTGAAGAATGCGAAATGTCAGAATAATAGAGAGAGAATTATTTATTTCAGCTTTTATTTCTTTCATCACATTCCCAGTTGGTCAGAAGTTAACATACGCTCAATTAGTATTTGGTACCATTGCCTTCAAATTGTTTAACTTGGGTCAAACATTTCGGGTAGCCTTCCACAAGCTTCCCACAATAAGTTGGGTGAATTTTGGTCCATTCCTCCTGACAGAGCTGGTGTAACTGAGTCAGGTTTATAGGCCTCCTTGCTCGCACACAATTTTTCAGTTCTGCACACAATGTTTTTATAGGATTGAGGTCAGGGCTTTGTGATGGCCACTCCAATACCTTGACTTTGTTGTCCTTAAGCCATTTTGCCACAACTTCGGAAGTATGCTTGGGGTCATTGTCCATTTGGAAGCGACCAAGCTTTAACTTCCTGACTGATGTCTTGAGATGTTGCTTCAATATATCCACATAATTTTCCAGCCTCATGATGCCATCTATTTTGTGAAGTCCCTCCTGCAGCAAAGCACCCCCCACAACATGATGCTGCCTCCCCCATGCTTCACGGTTGGGATGGGGTTCTTTGGCTTGCAGGCCTACCCATTTTCCTCCCAACATAACGATGGTCATTATGGCCAAACAGTTCTATTTTTGTTTAATCAGACCAGAGGACATTTCTCCAAAAAGTACAATCTTTGTCCCCATGTGCAGTTGCAAACCTTCCTTGCTGAGTGGCCTTTCAGGTTATGTCGATATTGGACTCGTTTTACTGTGGATATAGATACTTTTTACCTATTTCCTCCAGCATCTTCACAAGGTTCTTTGCTGTTGTTCTGTGATTGATTTGCACTTTTCGCACCACAGTACATTCATCTCTAGGAGAACGAATGCGTCTCCTTCCTCAGCGGTATGACGGCTGCGTGGTCCCATGGTGTTTACACTTGCGTACTATTGTTTGTACAGATGAACGTGGCATCTTCAGGCGTTTAGAAATTGCTCTCTAGGATGAACCAGACATGTGAAGGTCTACAGTTTTTTTTCTGAGGTCTTGGCTGATTTCTTTTGATTTTCCCATGATGTCAAGCAGAGAGGCACTGAGTTTGAAGGTAGGCCTTGAAATACATCCACAGCTACACCTCCAATTGACTCAAATTTTGTCAATTATTCTATCAGAAGCTTCTAAAGCCATGACGCCATTTTCTGGAATTTTCCAAGCTGTTTAAAGGCTCAGTCAACTTAGTGTATATCAACTTCTGACCCACTGGAATTGTGATACAGTGAATTATACGTGAAATAATCTGTCTGTAAACAGTTTCTTGAAACATGACTAAAAATGACTTGAAATGACCAATTAACTTGTCAAAACTATAGTTTGTTTACATTTTTTGGTGGTTGAAAAATGAGTTTTATTGACTCCAACCTAAGTTTATGTAAACTTCCAACTTCAACTGTAAACTCAATGGGGAGGGCATAGTAGGCAACAACGTCGAGAGACAGTGCCCTTTGCTCCGGCTTGCTAAGCACTACCGTCCAGCAACGGAAGTAGCTACCTATTGCCAATATCAGGATGACAGCCGCAGTAAGCAAAAGCATACCATGCTGGATGCAACAGCACACCCGTCTTCAGTACATTAATCAAAAATAAACTATTGTCGGTTTAATAACTGAAAATGTACAGTTATTTTTGTAGAACTGTCAGTGAAATACAACTCAGAATCATCTTCTGGCATCAAAACAGAGGTCCAAACTCCTCTCCTTACCGTAGCTTAATGTACAATAATAGCTCAATGTACGGAAGAGAGTTGCATGGTAAATAACACAGCTCAATCAAAACCGCCTGACCTATAGCAGAGCGCTTTGCACACACCCACTCCTTTCCACACACCCACTCCTTTCCACACACCCATTCCTTTCCACACACCCACTCCTTTCCACACACCCACTCCTTTCCACACACCCACTCCTTTCCACACACCCACTCCTTTCCACACACCCATTCCTTTCCACACACCCACTCCTTTCCACACACCCACTCCTTTCCACACACCCATTCCTTTCCACACACCCACTCCTTTCCACACACCCACTCCTTTCCACACACCCACTACTTTCCACACACCCATTCCTTTCCACACACCCACTCCTTTCCACACACCCACTCCTTTCCACACACCCACTCCTTTCCACACACCCACTACTTTCACACACCCATTCATTTCCACACACCCACTACTTTCCACACACCCATTCCTTTCCACACACCCACTACTTTCCACACACCCATTCCTTTCCACACCCCCATTCCTTTTCACACACCCACTCCTTTCCACACACCCACTCCTTTCCACACACCCACTCCTTTCCACACACCCACTCCTTTCCACACACCCACTACTTTCACACACCCATTCCTTTCCACACACCCACTACTTTCCACACACCCATTCCTTTCCACACACCCACTACTTTCCACACACCCATTCCTTTCCACACACCCACTACTTTCCACACACCCACTACTTTCACACACCCATTCCTTTCCACACACCCACTCCTTTCCACACACCCATTCCTTTCCACACACCCACTACTTTCCACACACCCATTCCTTTCCACACACCCATTCCTTTCCACACACCCATTCCTTTCCACACACCCACTACTTTCCTTTCAACACACTCGTTTTTATGCATCAACTTTCTTTCCTATTGTGCCTGTGTGTGTGTGTGTGTGTGTGTGTGTGTGTGTGTGTGTGTGTGTGTGTGTGTGTGTGTGTGTGTGTGTGTGTGTGTGTGTGTGTGTGTGTGTGTGGCAGTGGAGCAGGGCGGGTTTGGCATCAGTGGGCTCCGTCTGTGCCAGCAGGTCATAGAAGTAGACCTGGCACATTCCCTGGCGCCACGCCGCATGCCCTGTCCGATCACATCAGCAGTGCGGGAACTCAAACACCCAGTGCCAACCCAGCACCAGCCCAGTGCCAACCATCTCCTCCCCGCACCACGCCACGCAGCGCCAAGGAGCGCAGTGGCGAAAGTCACACCAACCCGACCAAGGGCAGCCGAGTAAGAAGGAAGGGGAGGGGAGGGGAGGGGAGGGGAGTGCTGCAATGCGTTTATTCATATTGTGAATACAATACATGTAAACATGTGAATATGTATAAAGTCTGACTAGCCCTGACTGTGACAGAGACACACTATGAACCGCTATCAGTGCTACAGAAACCTCACTGTCCAACAGCACACGTCCACACTGGCCTCTATAAAAGCACATTTAAATGTACATGTTAGTGAGCAGTTGTGGTTCACGCAGCGATTTGAGACGTCATCTAATTTCAAATCGAGCCACGCTAATTCGCAGAGAGGGAAACGAAAGGATAGGGAATGGGGAGGGGTGGAGACTACAAGGAGAGATGGAATGGAGGAGGGGGTGGAGGAGGAGAAGGAGGGGGTGAAGGAGGAGGGGGTGGAGGAGGGGGGGGGTGGAGGAGGAGGGGGGTGGAGGAGGAGGAAAAGGGAGGGTGGAGGAGGAGGGTGAGGAGGAGAAGGAGGGGGTGAAGGAGGAGGAGGAAAAGGGGGGGTGGAGGAGCAGGGTGAGGAGGCAAACAGTGTGGAGGTGGAAGGGGAGGAGGGAGGAAGGAGTGAGGAGGAGAGGGAGAGAGGGAAAAAAATCTCTGTCTCAGCAAAAGTTTTCATTAAAATTTGAGACAAATGATCTCTGTGTCCTTCTCCCATGCTGCCTGGGGCATCATGCTATTTCTATGCAAATAACAACCTCACGCCTTCACTCCTATTAATTCTACTGGAGCTACTACAACGTGACCCTAGAGGGAGCGAGAGGGAGAAAAGGAGAGAGAGGGAGCAACGGAGAGAGAGAAGGGGAGAAAATGACAGAGAGAGAGAGTGGGAGAGAGAGAGTACCAAGCATGTACCAGTGAGTAAGTAGAGACAGAGAAAGACAGGGAGAGAGAGAGAGTACCAAGCATGTACCAGTGAGTAAGTAGAGACAGAGAAAGACAGGGAGAGAGAGAGAGTACCAAGCATGTACCAGTGAGTAAGTAGAGACAGTGAGTAAGTAGAGACAGAGAAAGACAGGGAGAGAGAGAGAGTACCAAGCATGTACCAGTGAGTAAGTAGAGACAGTACCAAGCATGTACCAGTGAGTAAGTAGAGACAGAGAAAGACAGGGAGGGAGAGAGAGAGAGTACAGAGAAAGACAAGCATGTACCAGTGAGTAAGTAGAGACAGAGAAAGACATGTACCAGGAGAGAGAGAGAGTACCAAGCATGTACCAGTGAGTAAGTAGAGACAGAGAAAGACAGGGAGAGAGAGAGAGTACCAAGCATGTACCAGTGAGTAAGTAGAGACAGAGAAAGACAGGGAGAGAGAGAGTACCAAGCATGTACCAGTGAGTAAGTAGAGACAGAGAAAGACAGGGAGAGAGAGAGAGTACCAAGCATGTACCAGTGAGTAAGTAGAGACAGAGAAAGACAGGGAGAGAGAGAGAGTACCAAGCATGTACCAGTGAGTAAGTAGAGACAGAGAAAGACAGGGAGAGAGAGAGAGTACCAAGCATGTACCAGTGAGTAAGTAGAGACAGAGAAAGACAGGGAGAGAGAGAGAGTACCAAGCATGTACCAGTGAGTAAGTAGAGACAGAGAAAGACAGGGAGAGAGAGAGAGTACCAAGCATGTACCAGTGAGTAAGTAGAGACAGAGAAAGAGAGGGAGAGAGAGAGAGTATGTGGGGTGGATTCACTGACGTGTGAAAATGTATAACACCAAGAGTGTGAGAGAGAGACAAGAACAACACAGACATGGCCAGAATTTTGTCTCTGGCTGCCTCCCATTTAATATATGACACCCCTCCGCTGACGCTTTGCTGGTTCACGGTGCACTGCTGTTTAACTGTACACTTACAACCACATCAAACCCTCTGCATCGATATCACAGTCACACACCTTCACAATTACACACTGAACCAAAATGAGGAACTGCACACTGTAGATGATCCACTTCTGTCAAGTTTTTCTTCTTTTGAGATGTGCTCACAGTCAAAAGAGGCAAGTTGGATGTGAACAGGTAAACAATGCACATGAAATGAGAAGGAATCACTTTGTTCTGAAGGAAATGTGTTTCTCTCCATTCAACATTCTCAGTATTCTCTAATAGGCTACACATATTAAAAGATAATTGAATGACAGTGTCTTTCAGCCAGAGGACAGGGCTTTGGGTTGGTTTCACCACTGTTTCACCACATTGTTAAGCAAGGCATGGCTATACATGTGCTCCCATATTTTAACAATACAGTGTACTCTGGACACAGGGTGAATTTATAGGCTACACACACACACACACACACACACACACACACACACACACACACACACACACACACAACACACACACACACACACACACACACACACACACACACACACACACACACACACACACACACACACACACACACAACCTGGAGAAACTATATCTGTACTGTCACACTACTGCAACAATAACACACTACCGCAACAAATAACACACTTTACATCAGTATCTTATGCAAATAAATAATAATGAAAATGATTGCAAATGCATACGAAATTCTGAACAAATATTCCACTCGAAATAATGGTATTTGCAGTGGGATTTTGTGCAATGCAGTACCATGCTTTCTTCAGTGTCATATGTAAATATCTGCAAATGCATATGCAATTCCGAGCACACATTTCACCCAATTTCAAGTATTCCACTATTTACATAATTTGTGGTCTCATCAAGCACGGTCATATATTGAATATTTACAAATAGCACAATACGCTGTATTATAATAATAAAAGTACGAGGGACTTTTGCCTGTTTGATAATACGTATCTCAACATTTTCCAAGCAAACACTATGAATGGACATGGAAATGTTTAGAGGTGCTCTACAGATCCAGTCTGCAGTGGCATTTACAAACATAGAGCTACTGTGTACTGTTCCAAGTAGGCTATGGTATTTTCCTGTATCCTACTGACTAACAGATACAGTGCTGCATGCTGACTATTCTATCTATGACCTACACACAGTACATAGAGAACATCCTCTCATATATATCTCTCTCTATTCCTCCATCACTCTTCCTCTCTCTATTTCTCCATCCCTCTTTCTCTCTCTATTTCTCCATCCCTCTTCCTCTCTCTATTTCTCCATCTCTCTTCCTCTCTCTATTTCTCCATCCCTCTTTCTCTCTCTATTTCTCCATCCCTCTTCCTCTCTCTATTTCTCCATCCCTCTTTCTCTCTATTTCTCCATCCCTCTTTCTCTCTCTACTTCTCCATCCCTCTTTCTCTCTCTATTTCGCCATCCCTCTTTCTCTCTCTATTTCTCCATCCCTCTTTCTCTCTCTATTTCTCCATCCCTCTCTCTCTCTATTTCTCCATCCCTCTTTCTCTCTCTATTTCTTCATCCCTCTTTCTCTCTCTATTTCTCCATCCCTCTTTCTCTCTCTATTTCTCCATCCCTCTTTCTCTCTTCATTTCTCCATCCCTCTTTCCCTGTCTTATTACTCTCTCTGTCTCTATTGTCTCTTTTTTCCCTCTCTTTCCCTCTGTCTCTTTCCATCTCTCTCTCTCTCTCTCTCTCTCTCTCTCTCTCGCTCTCTCTCTCTCTCTTCACACACAGTCAGTGCTCTGAACAACAGACACATATCCACTCAGTTGGCAGAACTGATTGATTTGTTCCTGTGTCTGTATTGGGCTAGCAAAGAGGACGAGAGGAGAGGGTTCATGGGGTAGGAGGAGTGACTGCGCAGCCGCATGTCCACCTGCAAAGACGGGCCCTTAGTACAGACAGAGACACCCTGTAGGGGGGCAGCTAGCTACCAAACCGGAACTGAATTGTAAAACAACTGCAGTCAAACAACATGCTGGTTAGTGACTAATTGCGCCTTCCTCCATATGGCGCGGGCTGACCCTGATATGTCCAAAAAGTAAGTGCGTGTGTGTCTGTGTGAGAGAGAGAGAACACTCAGCCCAGTGATGGCAAAACAAATCATAGCCCGACATCAGCGATGATAAATCTAGCCACTATTACCTGTGAGTCGGGAAAACGGAGACAACCTGCGAATGACTTCTCACACAAACCCAATTCCACACCCGTCCATTCAGCCCCCCTCCCCTCTCCTTAAGAGTCAGCTGGTGTGAGGCGAAGGCACTCAATCCATCTGCTACACATTGTCATTTGCATTTCATGCCTCCCGGCTTTTTTTTCTGAAGTGGCAATATTTTGATGCAGTCAGAGGGACACATTATCATTATTTCAATTTCCATGGCGAGGGAAAGAGAGAGATGAGAGAGGAAGAGAGGGAGAGAAGGAGAGAGGGAGGGAAGGATGGAGGGAAAGTGGGAAGAATAGAGAGAGAGAGAGAGAGAGAGAGAGAGAGAGAGAGAGAGAGAGAGAGAGAGAGAGAGAGAGAGAGACAGGGACTCTCAATTTGTGACTACAGATGTGTCGGCTGGCAATGCTGTCCACCTATCCCTGCCATTGTGCCTGTGGCGTGTGTACAGTTGTATGTATGTGTAGTAGAAAGAGGAAGAAGGAGAAAAGAAAGTAGAGAGAGAGGAGGGGACACACAGAGAGATGGACAAAAAGGAGATGAGAGAAAGGCAGAACGAGATGAGAGAAAGTGAGAGAAAAAGTGGTGTGAATTTTCAGATGAAGTCTGTAAGCCTCTCCTGCAGCAATATGCTTTGTGCTTCGTGATGTACCTCTCTCTCTCTCTCTCTCTCTCTCTCTCTCTCTCTCTCTCTCTCTCTCTCTCTATTCCTGAACAATGACACTGCCTGACTAGCTCTGCAGAGGGATGCTTGCAGCACAACATCCTAAATCTCCCTCACCACTGGACTTTACATCTCAGGAAAAACAGAGATTTTAGAGCAGCTCTTTTCAACCTGGGAAGGAATCTATTTAATTCTAGGTG
This sequence comes from Oncorhynchus keta, assembly GCF_023373465.1. Classification (NCBI taxonomy): domain Eukaryota; kingdom Metazoa; phylum Chordata; class Actinopteri; order Salmoniformes; family Salmonidae; genus Oncorhynchus; species Oncorhynchus keta. The sequence continues at coordinate 22,952,951 of NC_068421.1, forward strand.
CCCATCGGCTACTTTGAAAGAGATTTGAATGTTGGCTCTTTATGTGTTTTCTATGATTGCTGTTTGTTACTATTACATGTAAATCAACAATGTAAAAGGAATGATTGAAGGCAATTAGAAAATAAGGCAGTCTGGAGAGAGAGGCAGAGAATAGCAAAGAAAGAGGCAGAGAAACAATCTCCAGCTAACATGAGAGAGGATAGGACACATAGTCGGATTCTGCCAAAGCCACACTGGAAGCTAATCTCTGTGGCAGTGTTCCACATAACCCCCCCCTCCCCTCCCTCCATAAATCCACTGTGGAGAAATGAGAACGCCCAACTCTCCACCCTGCAACCACCCCTCTCTTCTCCCCCTACCCTGTCCACTCTGTCTCCAAGGACCAGGTGGGCATGGTGACTGGGACTGCCTGCCTTGGCCTGCCTGTCTGTCTGTGGGCCTAATTTAAAAACTATCCAGCAGGGAACTGGCAGTGGGGAGTAGAGGAGAGCAGCCCTATACAGGTTGTAACTCTCTCTTTCTCAGTCGCCGGCAGCTTCCCACTGAGCTGGGTGCCCTTACTCATGTCTCAGTCTATAATACTGCATCAGGGGGGAGTCGCCAGTGAGCTCTTATCATGGAAGGGGTCTGTGGGATGATGGGGAACCCGCGGGGCCATCCTTTCAGCCAGGCCAATATAATGTACTGTACTGTAGTGCACTGCATGTCATGATACTGGAGCTGAAGCTGTAATACAGTAGAACAGGGGTGGCCAACCCTCCTCCAGGAGAGTGACCGGATATGCAGGCTTTTGTTCCAGCCCTGCTCTAACACACCCAATTCAGCTCACCAAGGTTGCAATGAGAAGTAGATGCCGTATTAATAAAGAGGGGCTGGAGCAAAAGCCTGCATGCTCAGTCTCTCTCCTGGAGGAGGAGGAGGGCACGCCTGTAGTAAATCCATAGTGGGACAGAAATAGAGCAGAGTCTAGATGAACAGTGCTTCCCCTATCCAGCACGTACAGCGTCATCCTATGGGAATGTCCTGCTCATGACAATGACAGTCATTGCCCAGGGGTAGAGTGAAATTGGATCTGTAGGCTAACAAGCTGACCTAGCGTTAACACATTTACCATGCATTATATAGCATTCAGAGGCAGTGGACTTGGCATACAAAACCACACACACATAAAAAAGCTAACTTAATACCCTGGTCTGTGTGGATTGTTTCAGGCAAACCATTTCCACAGCTATAATGTTTTGGATTCGTTATCTACCAGTGGACTGGCCCAAGAAAGGCTGTTATTTACTGGGCATGCTGGGATCCATTAAAGAGGATAGTATTAACCCTCCGCCTTCATTTCTCGCTTTCTGGGGTTAATGTTAATGACGGTCATAAAACGGCAGCGCGCTCAATCTCACATTACTTCCCTGTGGGTCAAAGCCATCCGTATGGAATACATTACAATAAATACCACTCTGTGTGGCTGTCTAGAGGTGGCCAGACAGGGGTTGGAGCAATCACCATCAGAGAGAGAATACACACACACTTTCTCACATCAACATACAGCTCAAGTCCCTTCCAAAATCTCCATGTTACACCCCAACACTATAATAGTCCTGTGCTCCCGGCCTTGCTGGCAATTTCCAAGGAAATGAGAAGCCGTTGCATCAGTGGGTAGATTTAGACAAAGTGCCTGAGATTGTCCTACCAGAGAGGTAGTTACTGATGTGTTTTCATGTGCAGATCAAAACGCAACCCCCAAATCCCCCCATTTGAATTAAGGGGCCGGGATATGGAAAGACTGAGGGGACTAGCTTGGAGTTCGGAGGTAGCCACGGCGCTATCCATGAACACACAAACATGTGCACGCACGCACGCACGCACGCACGCACGCACGCACGCACGCACGCACGCACACACACACACACACACACACACACACACACACACACACACACACACACACACACACACACACACACACACACACACACACACACACACACACACACACACGGCTTAGCAAGAGATCAACCAGTGAAACAGCAATGCAATGGATTTCTGAAGAAAAAGAGGGACACCTGTTGGTGAAAAGAAGGAACTTCACACTGTAGATGATCCACCTCTGTCAAATTGTAATTTTTCTTCAGTTGAGATGTGCTCACAGTCAAAAGAGGCTAGTTGGATGTGAACAGCCAAACAATGCACATGAAATGAGAAGGAATCACTTTGTTCTGAAGGAAATGTGTGTTTGAATGTGTTGTCTAAGAAATGTGTTTCTCTCCATTCAACATTCTCAGTATTCTCTAATAGGCTACACATATTAAAAGATAATTGAATGACAGTGTCTTTCAGCCAGAGGACAGGGCTTTGGGTTGGTTTCACCACTGTTTCACCACATTGTTAAGCAAGGCATGGCTATACATGTGCTCCCATATTTTAACAATACAGTGTACTCTGGACACAGGGTGAATTTATAGGCCACACACACACACACACACACACACACACACACACACACACACACACACACACACACACACACACACACACACACACACACACACACACACACACACACACACACACACACACACACACACACACACACACACACACACACACACACACTTGGAGAGACTATACATGTACTCTACATGTACTCTATACATGTACTCTGCAGACAAACCTTCCCCTCCCTCTCCTCCTACCAGCTTGAGGTTTCAGGGGCAAAAAATGCAGCTTTACAAAAGAATCATCTGTCTTTGAATGAAAAATATGCTTTGTTGTCCACAAACCCAACCACTGAAAATGGTGCCCATTATTCGGAGGCAAGAATGAGCTTGCCTCACATCTATACTGGTATAAGTGTTAATTAAGGAGAGGGAATACAATGTGTTTTCACCTGGATCCCTGTTTAATGCTGTCTAGAAACTCTAAATAGAGAAGGAATGAAATCCTCCCATATGTCTCTATTCACTACTGAGGCCACTAGCCAGTATGTGTGAAGTAATTACAAAACGTGTTTTAAAAGGCAGTAGGTGTAATGTTAAGTCTCCATGTCTGTGTTTGAGTTTATGGTTGTAATGTCAATTGTCTATGGCTCGGGACAACTTCCTCTTCATGGCTACTAATGATTATGTAAATAAGACACCTTTTAAAAGACTCATTTAGAGTTTGTAAAAGCAACTACAAAGCTGGAGTAATTTACAAACATATATGTGTATGCATTATTGCAGCGCAATAACTAGAACTGTGTTTAATAGAGAACAAACAAACCCTAAAATAACCATGTCCAATTAAATGTTCATGTTAAGGTAACAAAATGGTATATTAGCAATGTAATGAAACCATTTTTCTTTCATGGATTAGAAATGACATTGTTATGTTTTAAATTCCAGTGGGTTTATAATAGCAAGGAGCAGATTGAAAGTAAGTTTGATTTATGTTGATAAAAGTTACTTTTATATCTTTCGTCATTTGTTTGTGCCAATTACAAATACATACAAGTCAGTTAAGCCTGCAAATAGTTGTCCTCTTACAATGGAAACAGGCCAGCCAGCGAGTGACAGAAACACAAGCTTGCGCCTCCAGCCTAGAGTTTAGAGGTCACAGGATTAACCTGGTGCCTGAAGGAGGATTTCATTTTACAATCAAGAATTCAGTTCAACTATTTTTGAGAGAAAACTGCTTTATCTGTCTCTGAATGTGAAGAAAAATGGGAAGATGATCAACTGCTTGACAGATAGGGAGTTTATTGAGATGGAAAATGGCTGATAGTTTGTGGCCTGGGCTAAGTAAATGATATCAAAGGCAATCACATCCTCTTAATGGGAGCCATTTTTTCTGAGGGGGTGAAAGTAATTATAAAGTTCATTACAATAATGAGGCAGGCAGCTTTCGAGGAGCCATGGCTTGGCCTGGCCTGGCCAGAGTAGAACACAGATAGGGCCACCATTGATCAAGACATCAGGACACTCACAGCACGCCATGGGGACATACAGGGGACAGACATGTGATGATGTCATCTAGAGCGTATGTTGAAGTCTCTCTACACTCCTAAGAGCTCAACCCACTGCAAAAATAAATATTTATATACCCTGTATGCATCAATTAACTATTCACAAATGTGAGACACTTCAATGCAATTTTTACATTTTTAATGCAATTTTTACAAATTTTACATGTTCACATCTGATCATCTTTTTGCTGAAGATTGTTTTTAAAAACTATTTGAAATGGCAGGTTAGATTTTCCATGCCAGGGATACTGTATAAAACCAGGTCATTGCTCTCCAGTGTGCTCATCCTCACTGTTTTTCCTGCACAGACCTAAATGATGGTTGTGCATTGAGTTTCCTGAGTACTCTGGACACGTAGAGAGACTGGTCTATACAAACACGCCACACCACTGTTATTTCAGCCAGATGCCTCTCATGTGTGATGGAGTGAACAGAGAATCGATCCAACGCCGTTTCAGATGCAAATCAGCACTCTGAAAGAGACAGCAGATAGACAGGAGAGAGAAGAAAGAGAGGTTATGGGAGAAGAAGTGGTGAGGATAGAGAGGGAGAGAGAAGAGGGTAGAGAGGGAGAAAGAGAGTGGGGAAATTGAGCAATGAGAGATTTTTGTGTTGATTCTTCTAAAAACTACTTGCAAACATGCTCATTTCAAGTTAACTTTGCTTGTCAAAACGTGCAGATGAGTAAGTGTAGGGGCGGGTGTATGGGCAGGGGGTCTATCTAAGTCCCGTGTGCCCGAGCAAGAGGCTCCCACTGAGCTCTAATCTGATCAACATTGTGAAAACAATTTTGATGATGCCCTGGAATTATCCCGACGTGGCCCCCTGCTAGCCAGGAGATTGGAGAGCAATCGGGGAGAGACCTAGCCTAATGACACTCCTAACTACCCGGCAAGCCTGGAAAACTGGGTGCCTGGTACTTGGGGGGCCCTTAATGGTGAACGCATTGTGAGTCAATTAGAAACTGTAAATACTGTACAGTGTGCACCTTAGTGAAACGGTTCTCTTGTGGTGAAGGAGAGTCGGACCAAAATGCAGCGTGTAGATTGCGATCCATGTTTAATAAACAAAACGTAAAACACGAATCAATACAAATACTACAAATACTACAAAGAACGTAATGAACGTAACGAAAACCGAAACAGCCTATACTTGTGTAAACTAACACAGAGACAGGAACAAGGACACTAAGGACAATCACCCACGAAACACACAAAGAATATGGCTGCCTAAATATGGTTCCCAATCAGAGACAACGATAAACACCTGCCTCTGATTGAGAACCACTCCAGACAGCCGTAGACTTAGCTAGATACCCCCACTAAGCCACACACCCAATACCTAACAAAACCCCAAGACAAAACACACCACAATAAACCCATGTCACACCCCGGCCTGACCAAATAAATAAAGACAAACACAATATACTTCGACCAGGGCGTGACACTTAGAGACTATCTGCACTGACTCTCCACATAGCTAACCCTTACACACAAGCACACACACACGACCACCCATAAACAAACACACAAAAGCACACACACTCACTCACACACACACCCACACTCTCACTCACACACACACCCACACTCTCACTCACACACACAGTCAACGCTGCTGTTCTATTACATACTATTTTTTAAACTGCGCCACCAAGACACTATTTCTATTTGTAGATCCAGTCACACTTGAGATAGCACATTCATTATCTATACTGTATATCCCATTAGTACGCATACTGCCTCTTCTATTACTTGTTATGCTTTATTATATTCTTTATTCATTGATATTGATTATTGTACTGTAATGTTGAGGAAGCATCTCATGGCATATTTTATACCTGCTGGAAACTGTGTGCATGACAAATAACATTTTGATTTGCAGACCAGGGGGCTTGGAAAAAGTCTCTGTTAGAGGGGAAGGCCTCAGAAACATTGCAAACACGCACTACTGGATAGAACGATTCATTCCACAACCAAGTTGCAAGCTGTGGGTCTCTCTGCACAAAATACAGAACTGTGATCAGGAGTAATCTGCCTGTGGGACTGGCCTCATAGTGTTTAGAGTAGTAATCTGCCTCCGGGACTGGCCTCATAGTGTTTAGAGTAGTAATCTGCCTCCGGGACTGGCCTCATAGTGTTTAGAGTAGTAATCTGCCTCCGGGACTGGCCTCATAGTGTTTAGAGTAAATTACAGAAAATAGAGAACTGTGATCAGGAGTAATCTGCCTCCGGGACTGGCCTCATAGTGTTTAGAGTAGTAATCTGCCTCCGGGACTGGCCTCATAGTGTTTAGAGTAGTAATCTGCCTCTGGGACTGTCCTCATAGTGTTTAGAGTAGTAATCTGCCTCCGGGACTGGCCTCATAGTGTTTAGAGTAGTAATCTGCCTCTGGGACTGGCCTCATAGTGTTTAGAGTAGTAATCTGCCTCCGGGACTGTCCTCATAGTGTTTAGAGTAGTAATCTGCCTCCGGGACTGTCCTCATAGTGTTTAGAGTAGTAATCTGCCTCCGGGACTGTCCTCATAGTGTTTAGAGTAGTAATCTGCCTCCGGGACTGTCCTCATAGTGTTTAGAGTAGTAATCTGCCTCCGGGACTGTCCTCATAGTGTTTAGAGTAGTAATCTGCCTCCGGGACTGGCCTCATAGTGTTTAGAGTAGTAATCTGCCTCCGGGACTGGCCTCATAGTGTTTAGAGTAGTAATCTGCCTCCGGGACTGTCCTCATAGTGTTTAGAGTAGTAATCTGCCTCCGGGACTGGCCTCATAGTGTTTAGAGTAGTAATCTGCCTCCGGGACTGGCCTCATAGTGTTTAGAGTAGTAATCTGCCTCCGGGACTGTCCTCATAGTGTTTAGAGTAGTAATCTGCCTCCGGGACTGTCCTCATAGTGTTTAGAGTAGTAATCTGCCTCCGGGACTGTCCTCATAGTGTTTAGAGTAGTAATCTGCCTCCGGGACTGTCCTCATAGTGTTTAGAGTAGTAATCTGCCTCCGGGACTGTCCTCATAGTGTTTAGAGTAGTAATCTGCCTCTGGGACTGGCCTCATAGTGTTTAGAGTAGTAATCTGCCTCCGGGACTGTCCTCATAGTGTTTAGAGTAGTAATCTGCCTCCGGGACTGTCCTCATAGTGTTTAGAGTAGTAATCTGCCTCCGGGACTGGCCTCATAGTGTTTAGAGTAGTAATCTGCCTCTGGGACTGTCCTCATAGTGTTTAGAGTAGTAATCTGCCTCCGGGACTGGCCTCATAGTGTTTAGAGTAGTAATCTGCCTCTGGGACTGGCCTCATAGTGTTTAGAGTAGTAATCTGCCTCCGGGACTGTCCTCATAGTGTTTAGAGTAGTAATCTGCCTCCGGGACTGTCCTCATAGTGTTTAGAGTAGTAATCTGCCTCCGGGACTGTCCTCATAGTGTTTAGAGTAGTAATCTGCCTCCGGGACTGTCCTCATAGTGTTTAGAGTAGTAATCTGCCTCCGGGACTGTCCTCATAGTGTTTAGAGTAGTAATCTGCCTCCGGGACTGTCCTCATAGTGTTTAGAGTAGTAATCTGCCTCCGGGACTGGCCTCATAGTGTTTAGAGTAGTAATCTGCCTCCGGGACTGTCCTCATAGTGTTTAGAGTAGTAATCTGCCTCCGGGACTGGCCTCATAGTGTTTAGAGTAAATTACAGTAAATAGAAGCTGGCAATCAGCCTCTGTCCACCTACAGGAGAAATCACCTATTTGCTGAATAAAACATGTGTACAAAGGCAGCTCCAAAGGGAACAGGGATGAGGGAGTATGGCTGCTGTCTGTTAAAGGTCATTGGGAGGCCTAGTCCCTAGACAATGTTCCGACTTGCTGATTGGGCTAGTACAATGATTGTGCATCATATCAGTAGCGCTTCAGTTGAGCTCCCATAGACATATAGACCTGCACCAGGCCACCCAGGCACTATTGGCAGCATCACTTGTAGCGTTCTCATTTGGTAGAGCCATAGCCAACGGCTACACTGCAATTTTCATTACTGGAGGGCCGGCTGTAGTTTTACGGCATAGCACCCAGCAATTTGTATTCACAATTCAGCCAATTGTGCCTGTGTGTGTGTAGTAAGTGTGTGTGTGTCCGTGCGTGACTGTTTGTGTATGTGTGTCGCTATACAAGCGCGTGTTTTTTGTGTGTATTTGTGTGTGCTTATGCGTATGTACATGCATACATTTCTGATTATGTTTGTGCATATAAATGAATGTGTGTTTGTGGTACCACGCCATGCATCAGTGCCTCACACAAACACCCTTCCCCACTCTCTCTCCCACCTCCTCCCCCCGTTTGGCAGACAAAGCATGAAGGAGGGAGTGAGTGACTCACAATCCACTTTCCCCTCCTCCTATCCTCTCCTCGGCTCCAAACACAGCCAGGGTCTCTTTAAACAGAAAACAAAGCAACTATGAGAGAACGAAGGATCATTTAATAGGATTTCATTCAGCAGTGATGGGGGAGGGAGACAGGGAGCCAAGTCAATGGAAGACTGGGCCATGGCACATTCTCCTGTGGGAGACAGGAACACCTGACAAATACAGGAGGTGGAGGAGGAGACACATGAAGAGGGTGATTACCTCCTAGGGCCAGGAAACTTACAGGACTGGATGCAATCAAGGCCCTGTCTTGTCTAATCAAATGCTGCTGCAGGTACTAATCCCGCCATTTAAGGATAACATGAAGCCTTGTTGTCGTCTAGCCACATTCAGGGATGGGAGAGGAGTTGGAAGGGTCATGAACCCTTCACCTCCTTCCAACTCCTCTCACAACCCTGAATGTGGCTCATTTTTCAAAACACGAGACATAAATCTCACAACCAATGATCAAAGTGCAAATTTTTCAAAACTAACTTCCAATTGCTTGGATACAATACACATAAAGTTAAGATAATTTGTTCATTCAAAATGACACAACTTAACATCAAAGTATTACTATTTCAAAATGCAATTCACACATTACATCTGAGATGACTGTCTATTCATTTCATTACAGCGATCTCACAATCAATTGATACAACTGATCAAGATGATAAGTAACTGTTGCATTACTCTTAATACATAGTTTTATGGAAACTGACGAACAATATTCCATGTTTAGATCATGAACGTTTCAGAATAACGAGATCCATTGACACCAATTACCGTGGAACATGAACCAATTGGACTACATTATCTATGGATGTAATATTTCATCATCATTCTTTAACAGACACTGTTTCTATGGTCCCATGTACCACTTTTCCAGGCCACGTTTTCAGATTTGACATTACTGTACCCTCACAGGCCACTTTACTACGTACACCTATCTAGTACTGGGTAGACCCCCTGCCTCCACAACAGCCTGAATTATTCACGGTGTTGTACGTTAAGAGATGCCCTTCTGCACACCACTGTTTTAAACAGCTGTTATTTGAGTATTTGTGGCCTTTCTGCTAGCTTGAATGAGTCTGGACATTCTCCTCTGACCTCTCTCATTAACAAGGTGTTTTGCCCACAGAACTGCCGCTCACTGAATGTGTTTTGTTTATCGCACCATTCTCTGTAAACTCTAGAGACTGTAGTGCGTAAAAATCCCAGGAAGGCAGCTGTTTCTGAGCTGCTGGAATCACCATGTGTGGCATCAACAATCATACCACGCTCAAAGTTGCTTAGATTACGCATCTTGCCAATTGTAATGTTTGGTCGAACAACATAGTTGCTACTTCCGGGTTGGAGCGAGCGGTCGCATTCGCACTTCGGTCCGCAGGTAGTATTACTTTTCATTACTTTTCATCACATTTCATTATAGTACAACGGTTTGATTTGTCTAATCTTAGCAATTTCTTCTTAGCTAGCTACATAGCCGTCTTTGTATCAAAGATAATCGCGTAATTATCGTATTTCGTCGTCCTAACGTAGTCTACTGCAGCTAGCCACATAGCTAACGTCCACCGTATAGCAGCACCGTAGAAACTATTACACTCAACTGAACGACTTGATTAGTGTAGTGTTAGCTAGCTACATAGTTGACTTTGCTGTCTTCGTATCCAAGATAATTGTGTAGTTTAGAGTGTGTAGTCTTAGAGTGATTATCTTAATTTACCGAGGTTAGCTAGCCAGCTATTTGTCGTCCTTAACGTAGGAGACACTGCTAGCTAGCTAACAGCTAGCCAACAACAACCCGGTCGCATTCCGCTTCGCTCCACAGGTACAATCACATTTTCATTTCATTTCATTACAGCACAACGGTTTGATTTGCTTGATCGTAGCTAGCTACATAGCTAGCTACATAGCCGTCTTTGTATCAAAGATAATTGTGTAGTCTAGAGCGATTTTCTAGGTTAGCTAGCCAGCTATTGTCGTTCTTTTAAGCAACGTAACGTAATCAACACTGCTAGCTAGCCAGCTAGCCCCGAATAGCTGCACTGTAGAAACTATTACACTCAACGGAACGACTTGATTAGTGTAGTGTCAACAACGCAGCCACTGCCAGCTAGCCTACTTCAGCAGTACTGTATCATTTTAATCATTTTAGTCAATAAGATTCTTGCTACGTAAGCTTAACTTTCTGAACATTCGAGACGTGTAGTCCACTTGTCATTCCAATCTCCTTGCATTAGCGTAGCCTCTTCTGTAGCCTGTCAACTATGTGTCTGTCTATCCCTGTTCTCTCCTCTCTGCACAGACCATACAAACGCTCCACACCGCGTGGCCGCGGCCACCTAATCTGGTGGTCCCAGCGCGCACGACCCACGTGGAGTTCCAGGTCTCCGGTAGCCTCTGGAACTGCCGATCTGCGGCCAACAAGGCAGAGTTCATCTCAGCCTATGCCTCCCTCCAGTCCCTCGACTTCTTGGCACTGACGGAAACATGGATCACCACAGATAACACTGCTACTCCTACTGCTCTCTCCTCGTCCGCCCACGTGTTCTCGCACACCCCGAGAGCTTCTGGTCAGCGGGGTGGTGGCACCGGGATCCTCATCTCTCCCAAGTGGTCATTCTCTCTTTCTCCCCTTACCCATCTGTCTATCGCCTCCTTTGAATTCCATGCTGTCACAGTTACCAGCCCTTTCAAGCTTAACATCCTTATCATTTATCGCCCTCCAGGTCCCCTCGGAGAGTTCATCAATGAGCTTGATGTCTTGATAAGCTCCTTTCCTGAGGACGGCTCACCTCTCACAGTTCTGGGCGACTTTAACCTCCCCACGTCTACCTTTGACTCATTCCTCTCTGCCTCCTTCTTTCCACTCCTTTCCTCTTTTGATCTCACCCTCTTACCTTCCCCCCCTACTCACAAGGCAGGCAATACGCTCGACCTCATCTTTACTAGATGCTGTTCTTCCACTAACCTCATTGCAACTCCCCTCCAAGTCTCCGACCACTACCTTGTATCCTTTTCCCTCTCGCTCTCATCCAACACTTCCCACACTGCCCCTACTCGGATGGTATCGCGCCGTCCCAACCTTCGCTCTCTCTCCCCCGCTACTCTCTCCTCTTCCATCCTATCATCTCTTCCCTCTGCTCAAACCTTCTCCAACCTATCTCCTGATTCTGCCTCCTCAACCCTCCTCTCCTCCCTTTCTGCATCCTTTGACTCTCTATGTCCCCTATCCTCCAGGCCGGCTCGGTCCTCCCCTCCCGCTCCGTGGCTCGACGACTCATTGCGAGCTCACAGAACAGGGCTCCGGGCAGCCGAGCGGAAATGGAGGAAAACTCGCCTCCCTGCGGACCTGGCATCCTTTCACTCCCTCCTCTCTACATTTTCCTCCTCTGTCTCTGCTGCTAAAGCCACTTTATACCACTCTAAATCCAAGCATCTGCCTCTAACCCTAGGAAGCTCTTTGCCACCTTCTCCTCCCTCCTGAATCCTCCCCCCCTCCTCCCTCTCTGCAGATGACTTCGTCAACCATTTTGAAAAGAAGGTCGACGATATCCGATCCTCGTTTGCTAAGTCAAACGACACCGCTGGTTCTGCTCACACTGCCCTACCCTGTGCTCTGACCTCTTTCTCCCCTCTCTCTCCAGATGAAATCTCGCGTCTTGTGACGGCCGGCCGCACAACAACCTGCCCGCTTGACCCTATCCCTTCCTCTCTTCTCCAGACCATTTCCGGAGACCTTCTCCCTCACCTTGCTCATCAACTCATCCCTGACCGCTGGCTACGTCCCTTCCGTCCTCAAGAGGGCGAGAGTTGCACCCTTCTGAAAAAACCTACACTCGATCCCTCCGATGTCAACAACTACAGACCAGTATCCCTTCTTTCTTTTCTCTCCAAAACTCTTGAACGTGCCGTCCTTGGCCAGCTCTACCGCTATCTCTCTCAGAATGACCTTCTTGATCCAAATCAGTCAGGTTTCAAGACTAGTCATTCAACTGAGACTGCTCTTCTCTGCATCACGGAGGTGCTCCGCACTGCTAAAGCTAACTCTCTCTCCTCTGCTCTCATCCTTCTAGACCTATCGGCTGCCTTCAATACTGTGAACCATCAGATCCTCCTCTCCACCCTCTCCGAGTTGGGCATCTCCGGCGCGGCCCACGCTTGGATTGCGTCCTACCTGACAGGTCGCTCCTACCAGGTGGCGTGGCGAGAATCTGTCTCCTCATCACGCGCTCTCACCACTGGTGTCCCCCAGGGCTCTGTTCTAGGCCCTCTCCTATTCTCGCTATACACCAAGTCACTTGGCTCTGTCATAACCTCACATGGTCTCTCCTATCATTGCTATGCAGACGACACACAATTAATCTTCTCCTTTCCCCCTTCTGATGACCAGGTGGCGAATCGCATCTCTCCATGTCTGGCAGACATATCAGTGTGGATGACGGATCACCACCTCAAGCTGAACCTCGGCAAGACGGAGCTGCTCTTCCTCCCGGGGAAGGACTGCCCGTTCCATGATCTCGCCATCACGGTTGACAACTCCATTGTGTCCTCCTCCCAGAGCGCTAAGAACCTTGGCGTGATCCTGGACAACACCCTGTCGTTCTCAACTAACATCAAGGCGGTGGCCCGTTCCTGTAGGTTCATGCTCTACAACATCCGCAGAGTACGACCCTGCCTCACACAGGAAGCGGCGCAGGTCCTAATCCAGGCACTTGTCATCTCCCGTCTGGATTACTGCAACTCGCTGTTGGCTGGGCTCCCTGCCTGTGCCATTAAACCCCTACAACTCATCCAGAACGCCGCAGCCCGTCTGGTGTTCAACCTTCCCAAGTTCTCTCACGTCACCCCGCTCCTCCGCTCTCTCCACTGGCTTCCAGTTGAAGCTCGCATCCGCTACAAGACCATGGTGCTTGCCTACGGAGCTGTGAGGGGAACGGCACCTCAGTACCTCCAGGCTCTGATCAGGCCCTACACCCAAACAAGGGCACTGCGTTCATCCACCTCTGGCCTGC